>NC_134866.1:57590967-57828467 GCF_049852395.1 Peromyscus maniculatus bairdii
AAGATGTAAGGACTATCAGCTCCAGAAACCACATCTGCCCGCATGCCACCATGCTCCCTGCTGTGATGATAATGGACTGAAACTCTGAGACTGTAAGCTAGCCACCTCAATTAAATGTTTCTTTTATAATCATTTCCATGATGATAGTGTCTCTTCACAACAACGAAAACTCTCACTAAGACAGAGTGGAAGCAGCCCTAAATAGAGAGATTTACCTTTCAGCCAATGAAGTTGCAAAGGCTTAGCCTTTCACATAAGTCAGGGAGATTCAGGATTTGGAGTTTTCCCTTCTGGGTTTTGAGAAACCTGACTGACTCCATTTTAAAGGCAGGAACCTTATGCTGTATTGTTAAAAATAAGTTTCCGTCTCTGAATCCTGGAACCTGACCTGCCCCAACTGAGGATCTTGACTTGTGTTTGAGAACACCCAAACCCTGCCTAAACCTCCTGTCTTAGAGTTTCTATTGCTGTGAAGAAACACCATGACCAGGGCAACTGTTACAAAGGAAAGCATTTAACTGTGGTGACTCGCTTGCATTTCAGAGGTTTAGTCCATTATCATCATGGCAGGACATGGTGGCATACAGACAGACATGGTGCTGGCTGCATCTTGATCAGAAAGCAACAGGAAGTGGACTGAAACACTATGAGTGGTTTGAGCATGTATGAGACCTCAAAGCCCACCTCCACAGTAACACACTTCCCCTAACAAGGCCACAATTACTCAACAAAGCCACACCTCCTAATAGTGCCATTCCCTTTGGGGGTCATTTTCTTTTAAGCCACCACATTCCACTCCCTAGCCACGAGAGGCTTGTAGCCATATCATAACGCAAATGATTCATTCAAACTTCAGTCAAACTTCAAAAGTCCCCATAGTCTATAACAGTCTCAAACTTGTTTCAAGTCCAAAGTCTCTTCTGAGATTTATGCAATTTCTTAACTGTAATCCCCTGTAAAAACAAAATAAAAAAGAAGATAACATACTTCCGAAATATAATGTCACAGGATATACATTATATCACAGGGAAGATAGTATAGTGAGGAAATAATGGGCCAAAGTAAGACCAAAAAGACCAGTTGGCAAACTCCAAACTCTGCATTTCCATATCTAATGTCAAAATGGTCTACAAATTTCCAACTCTGTTCAGCTTTGTTGCTTACAGCATACTTCTTTCTCTTGGGCTGATTCCACTCCCTGTTAACAGTTTTCCTCAGCAGGTATCCCATGCGTGGGCGCCATGGGCCCTGGCCCCCGACTGTGAGTGGCTGCCGCCTTGCTTGCTGACCTTGACTAGATGTCCTCCCTAGATTCCCTGCCGGTCTCCTTATCACCTAAGGATCACCGGAGAGCATCCTACATCCTGTATTTGGTGTAAACAACTTAGATGCAAGAATGTAGAACATTGGGTCTGGAATGTAGACCATTGGCAGCGAACTTCTGCCCTCCAGGGATCCTCCATTTGTGTTGTAAGCCTGTATTTAAGGTCTCTTCTCTCTTTCAATAAATGGCATTCAGCATTTGGCATTCGACATTCAGTTATGGCGAATGACTCGCTGTCTCTTGTCTCTATTTTTAATCCGCAGCCCTTCGCTCAGACATGGTGAACGGGTGGGTATTGGTAATGCGGGCGTTACCGCTACACCATGCCTCTGACATCCTCAACATCTTGGGCTTTCCAAGGTAATCCAGGCTTCAATTTCATAGCTTCACACAACTGTCTCTCTAGACCTCCATTCAGGGACATCCCTGACATATGCCTGTGCTCAGTTGCTTTCTTTAGTCTCAGAGGCAAATTTCATAGCCCCTTTCTTCTGTCCTTAACTCCAGAACCATTGGCCAAAGCTGCCAAGTTCTGATGCTTACTGGGGCTGGAACATGGCCCCTTTGTTCAATTACATCTTCATCATCTTTCCGTCCTTCACTGCTGATACTTGGCTGTCCTGGAACTGGATCTGTAGACCAAGCTATCCTCAAACTCAGAGACCCCCTAGCCTCTGCCTTCTGAGATTAAAGGCATGCGCCACCACACCCAGCTCTAAGCTTTTCTTTAATTCCTGTTCACAAGTTGGAAAGTTAGCTGAATGGGATCTTGCTCTGAGGTCACTACTCCCTTTATTCCATTTCTTAATCTGTTTATCTCCTTGAAACCAGGACTCATTTCCTTTCTACTATCTGGTGCTCCTTTTCTCCTCAAATATTTTTCCTTGCTCAGCTTTCTCCTTTTCAGTATAAATCTTCATTAGAATTAACACTAATAACCACACAACTGAGTCTATACTAAGTTGTTTTGAAATTTCCTCTGTCATCAGAAGTAATCTAAAACTCTTCACTTTAGCCTCAGGCACTGTTCAGACAAGGGCAAAAAGCAGCCACTTTCTTCACCAAAATATTATAAGAATGATTTCTGAGCCGGGCGGTGGTGGCGCACGCCTTTAATCCCAGCACTCAGGAGGCAGAGGCAGGCGGATCTCTGTGAGTTCGAGGCCAGCCTGGTCTCCAAAGTGAGTTCCAGGAAAGGTACAAAGCTACACCGATAAACCCTGTCTCGAAAAACAAAAAAAAAAAAAAAATGATTTCTAGGCAACATACTAACATCTTTTCCTCTGAAACCTCTTGATCCAGGCGCCTACAGTTCAAATCACACTCAGTGCCACTGTCTTCTGTGTTCCTACTAGGATGGCCTGTTAAGCAGCACTGACAGTGTTCAACGGCCTTTCTAATCCACAGTCCCACAGTCCATATTCCTTCAAATGGAAGCATGGCCGGGCCTATCGCAGCCATACCCGCTCCTGGTACCAACTTCTGTCTTAGTTAGTCTTTCTACTGCTGTGAAGAGACATCATGACCATGGCAAGGAAAACATTTAATTGTGTGGCTTTTAGTTCAGAGGTTCAATCTATTAGCATCATAGTAGAACATGGCAGTGTACAGACAGACATGGTAATGGAGAGGTAGCTGAGAGTTTTGCATCTTGTGCAAGCAACAGGAAGCGATCTGTCTCTCTGGATGTAATTTGAGCATAGGAGACCTCAAAGCCCACCTCCACAGTGACACACTTCCTCCAGCAAGGCCACACCTCCTAACAGTGCCACTCCCTTCGGGGCCGTTTTCTTTTAAACCACCACAGTGTTCTTGCTACTATGCCTTTGCTTCCCCATCGTGGAATCTAACTCTCTAAAACCATAACATCAATTAAACATTTCTTTTACATGTTACATGAGTCACGGTATTTTGTGACAGCAATAGAAAAGTAACTAAGTGAATCTCTCAATGACCCTCCATGCTCCCCACCTTGGTGCCACTCTGAAACTACTAGGGAAAAATTGCTTTCCTCGCATCTTTCATGACCCAAGCCAGCACCACACAGGTGACACTTCTCTGTATGGCTGCCAGTTTGCTGTGGACTCTGCACCCTTTG
Source organism: Peromyscus maniculatus bairdii (assembly GCF_049852395.1). Lineage (NCBI taxonomy): Eukaryota > Metazoa > Chordata > Mammalia > Rodentia > Cricetidae > Peromyscus > Peromyscus maniculatus. Next base: position 57,594,390 of record NC_134866.1, read on the forward strand.
AGTCACGTTTGCAGCAGCTTTAGCTTTTATTTGCTGTTCCTTTCAAGGATCAGAACATTCATTAGGGCTTTTATTTTCGCAAGTTAGATTTTTAAGCATAGTTTGTACATTTAAGTGTTGAAATTTTTAAAGACTGGGACTTTCAAAGTTATACTATGTTTTATATTGTGATATTAATATTAACATGACACCTTGGAAACAAACAAGAAAAGCACTTTTATAGATGTAATAGTGGTGTGTTATGTGTCACGTTGAAAAGGGTCCAATTGTGTTGGTTAGTTTTTGTCAACTTGACACAAGCTAGAGTCATCTGAGAAGAGGGAGCCTCAGCTGAGAAATGATTCATCAAATTGGCCTGTAGGTAAGCCTTTTCTTGATTGTGACTTTTTCTTGATTGCTGGTTTATTTGAATGGATCCAACCCACAGTGGGCACTGCCATCCCTGGGAATGTGGTTCTAAAGGAAGCCAGGAAGAGTAAGCCAGTAAGCCATGCTCTTACTATGAGTTCTGCTACAGTTATGCCTTGGCTTCCTTCAGTGGTCTGTGACTTGGGATATGTGAGTCTTTCCTTCTCAAATTCCTTTTGGTTATGGTCTTTATCCCAGCAATGGAAGTCTGACTAGAATACTTGGAATAGAGATAGGTCATGTGGTGATTTGAATAAGAATGGCCCCCATATGTGCATATATTTAAATGCTCAGGGAATAGCACTACTTGAAAGTATTAGGAGGCACAGACTTATTGGAGGAACAATGTCACTAGAGATGTGTTGTGGAATATTAGTTGAATATGTTTATGCTGTGGAATATTTGCTTAATGATGCAAAGATGTGCTACATTCTTTTATGTTGCATCTGTTTAACTCTGTGAAGCTGTGTTACTTTGCCTGCCTAAAATACCTGATTGGTCTAATAAATAGCCAATAGCCAGGCAGGAGAAATAGGTGGGGCTAGCAGGCAGAGAGAGTAAATGAGAAAAAGAAGGAGAAGCAAGAAAAGTAGGAGGGTGGAGGGACCAGCCACCCAGCCACAAAGCCAGATATGGAGTAAGAAGTAAAAAAAAAGATATACAGAAATAGAAAAGGGTAAAAACCCAGAAGCAAAAGGTAGATGGGATCATTTAAGTTAAGAAAAACTGGCTAGAAACAAGCCAAACTAAGATGGACATTCATAAGGAATAATAAGCCTCCATGTGATTATTTGGGAGCTGGGTGGCAGGCCCCCAAAGAGTAAGAGTACAAAAACCAACTACAAAGATAGGCTTTGAGGTTTCAAAAGTCCAAGCCAAGCCTCTTCCTGCTGCCTATGTGTCCAGATACAGAACTCTCAGCTCCTTCTCCAGAACTATGTCTGCCTGTGTGCCACCATGCTTCCTGCCTTGCTGATAATGTGCTAAACCTCTGTAAGTAAGTCCTTATTAAATGCTTCATAAGAATTGCTATGGTCATGGTGTCTCTTCACAAAAATAGATTTCTTACTGAAGATGCTACCAGGGAGTGGAGTATTGCTGTGACAGGCCTCACCATGCTGCCTATTGGCAGAATGTGGACTTTGGGACTTTAGATTAGGAAAGAATTAAACACATTAAGCATGGCATAATGGGCCATACAAGTAGTAGCCTAAAAGATAATGGTGCTAAGAGCAATGTAGATTATAATGGCCCAGCTAATGAAATTTTAGAGGAAAATATTGTGGCCTAGTAGACCATTCTTGTGTTATTTTGGCAAATAATATGGCAGCTTTTTGCCCTTATCCTAAAAACCACCTGAGACAAAATTGAAGAGTTTTAGATTAATGGCTATAACAGAGGAGATTTCTAAACAGCCTGTGTCATGTAGTTATTAGAGGTCACTCTTAGGCAGATCTTTAATGAAAAGGAGCAAGCTAATAAAGAAAAAATGCAAAATGTATAATTTAAGGAGAAAAGGAGCATCAAGAAGTATAATGGAAGTAAGTCCAATGCTCAAGGAGATAAAAAAAATTTAAAGAAAAGAATGATGGTAAATGGAATAAAGGGAGTTATGGCCTCAGGATTATACCCCATCCAGCTAAGCATTCTACTTATGAAAAACAACTAAAGAAAGGCTTATATAGTGAAGGAAACCATAAAAAAACAGAAAGCTGATGCAAATGTAATTAAAAGAAGGAGCCACATTCCAGCCCCATTGAGCAGCAGAACTTGGTAGTTTGGACCATGTGGTTCTGGCTTTAGAGCCAAGGATACGAGGAAGAGGTTATGGAATTTCCCTCCATGACTAAGGAAAACCACTGAGGCCAGTAGTGTGTCAGGGATATTCCTGCATGGAGGCTCAGAGAGGCTATTGTGTGAAGCTGTGACAGTGAAGACTGGATTTCATTGGAGACCCTAAGATTTTGGAGATGCCAGAGTCATGGATACCTGACAAAGAGAGCTCCTAACAGGGCGTAGAACTAGCCTAAGAGAGAGAAGTTGTATTGCAGTCAACAAAGCTGAAAGGAGTGGGATATCTGAAGAGCACTTTGACATCAGATACAAAGATGCAGAAATTTGAGTTTTCCCAGGTGGTTTTCAGTCTTGCTTTTGTCCAGTACTTTCTTACTATGCTCCCTTTCCTCTTTTTTGGAATGGTAATATATATTCTTTCTGTTGTGTACTGGAAGTATGTGATCTGCCTTTGATTTTGATTTTACAGGGGTTTCAGTTACTCTTAACTGCCATGAGTCTCAGAAGAGACTTTGACCTTTGGAATATTGAAACTGTTATAGACTGTGAGGACCTTTGAAGTTGGATTGAATACATTTTGCATTATGATATGGCTACAAGCCTATGGTGGCCAGGAAGTGGAATAGTAGTTTGAATAAGAATGGCCACCATTGGTTCATATATTTAAATGCATGAGTGGCACTATTTGAAAGGACTAGAAGGTAGCCTGATTTGAAGAAGTGTGTCACTGGGGATGGGCTTTGAGGTTTCAGAAGCACAAGCCAGCCCCGATGGCTTTCTCTTCCTGGGGCCTGCAGGTACAGATGCAGTGCTCTTAGCTCCTTCAGTAGCATCGTGTCTGCCTGTGTGCTGCCATAATCTCTGCCATCATGGTCATGAACTAAGCCTCTGAAACTATAAATGCTTAACAGTTAAATGCTTGTAAGAGTTGCTGTATCATGGTGTCTCTTCACAGCAATAGAACACTGACTAAGGCAGGTCATAAGGCCATGATGAGGGTGAGAGCATTGAAATCTCAGATTATGATGGGTTTATTCGGTCTGAAGTAGTAATTTCTTTACCCTACTGGTAGATTCATTCTTACCCATAACCCCTACCATATTGGTCTCTTCAGTCTTGTCTGAAAGAGTTAATGCTGTTCTGTCAGTAGAACCAGCAAGACCTTTTCTGAAGGATATTCCAAAATAAAGAATATTGATGTCCTTTAGTACCTATCCTCATCATCTATCTTTTCTTCTATACCTATCACCAGACTTAAGGCTCAGCAGAACCCTAAAGATAAGCTATACAGCATGACCGGTGAGGAAGTTCACTATATCCCTAAAGAGTTTCTTGTGTTTTCTAAAACATATGAGCAAAGTTCTGAGGAATATGTGTTTTTCCAAAATTTTAAAGCAGTTGCATCATGGTGGAAAGAACATAATATGACATAAGGTTGAGTTTGTTAATTTGGGACCATTGAGCAGAGACTGTGTTTAATGTTGTTAGGAACCTGCCAAACTCCATTTTGTCCATCACAAGACAGGAGCCATTGTGCTATATTGATAAAAAATAAGTTTCTATTTACTATAAAAGCTGAGTGCTGTTTTTAAGTCTTTTTTCTGGAAACTGACCTTCCGAAAGTCATGACCTTGACTTGTTTTTGAAAATACTCTGGTCTTCCCCAAACCCTCCCTAATCACATGATGACCACATGGTGGGTTTTTTTTGGGGGGGGGTTAGATTTTCAGAATTTTTTTACTGCCCCATTATCTGTCTTCTGTAAACCTGCTTTATAACTACTCATGACTTCACTCCTTAAAGGGGCCCAAGAGACAGATTCAGGACTGCTCTCTTTAACCTGACTTAAGAAACAGTTACTGGCCAGCTCCTGGGTGCACCCCAATAAAAATCAAACTTGCTTCAAATTTGACTCAAATTGTGGTAGTGGTCTTCCTCTTACTGGTGAGATTAACATTTTCTGGAGGCCCCAGTGAGATTCAGAGCACCCACCCAAATTCTAAACCTGGACTTTTGCCCCAGAACTCTGGGGCTGAGAGGCTGCCTTGGGAAGCATGTGCCTTGAGATGTTCCAAGTCTCCAAGGCTGACTTTGGTTCAAGGACTATTGGGGTGAACTTTCATTCTGAGAAAAGCACCAAGCATCTGCAGAGGCCTCCTGGTGAGTCATAGTCTGGTTCTGTTTTGTGGGATCCCAAACTGTGATGTGGAGGGTGTTCAATAGGGCCCCAATATTCTCCCTTCTGGAGCAAAAAGTGGGACTTTGCCCTGCCCACCTGAGGTTCTTGATCTGGTTTCTGCCCCATTTGTCTTGTCTTTGGCTTAATCTTTACTGACCTCTTTCTGCCTTGTGTACTTTCTGTGTTAATTGGTTTATCTTGGACTTGGGATGACTGAACTGATGGATAGGGTGGGTAATAAGACTAGTGACTAACAGCCCTCTAACCTGTGTTCTAAAGAATTTTGATAAACTTTACCTGCCTATAACTAATGAAGATTATGGTTATCCTATCACCAAGAGTCACCTCTGAATGTTCTGTGGAACTGAATGACCCACATTTGGGGTTGACTGGCCATCCCAGGCTACTGCTGATTATCAGATAGCCTGGGCAGTAGTGAATGTCACCCTCAGTAAGCCCGGCCACCCAGATCAGATTGGATACCCTGAGCTGAGGCACCTTCCAACCTGCCTGCCTGGATGAAGGTCTATATGGTCCACAACAGGCAAGGTGGCCATGCTCTGGTTGTTGGTAGACAGACCTTTGAAGTCCGGTAGTAGAGACCCAGGAGCACCCTCTGAAAACTATTCTGCAGGACTCACAGGAGAAGGAATCCCTCCTCCCTCCATATAACCACCTTCACCCCCTGGTCCCCTCTTCACCATCCCAGTCCCCACCACCATGCCCTCATTCTGCTCCTCTAATCTGTGCCTTCCCTGCTCCAGCATATAGTTCTTCCCTATCCCCACTTATCCCACCCCCCACTCTTCCTTACCTTGTCTTTTCCCCTCCCCACACCTGCTAGAAGTCCCATATGGCCCTCCTGACTCCTTTTCTGAGTCTGGGTTGGGGTGGTACCTCCTTTGGTCCTCACTCCCCTACAGCCATTTCCTGACCGTTGCTACCTGAATGTCCCTTTCTCCACCACAGAGCTCTACAACTGGAAGAACCACAGCCCCCTTGCAGCACTAACCCTGATTTCTTAATTTCCCTAATTGATTCTGTCTTTTTCAATCATCTCCCCAACTGGGGTGACTGTCAGCAGATTCTCCATACCCTCTTCACTGCTGAGGAGAGGGAATGGGCTCTCAGGAGAGCACCTGAAGCACTCCGGGAATAGCTTCAGTGGCTGATGACCAGAGGCAGAGATGATTGACCGTGTTCTGACAAGAAGGAGACCCCAGGGAGATGACAACACAGAGAAAGGCAGGAGGTCACTCTGAGCACCACTGGGTTCTGTTAGAAGGGAAGAAATAAGCAACCCAAAGCCCACCAACCTATCTAAGGTGTAGATATAAAACAGGGCCCAGATGAATGGCCTTCAGCATTCCTGGAGTGCCTCCTGGATGCCTATCACCCCTACAAACACAGAGGTCCTGGCAAATCTCAAGGCAGTTAACCTGACCTTTGTTACTCAGCTGGTCCCTGACCTGTGTAGAAAGACACAAAAGACGGGCAGGTTTGTAGGGAAGAACAGGTCAGAAATATTAGAAATAGCTCAGAGAAAGCAAAGCTCTTTTGATAAAGACGATGGGGTGTGCCACTGTGGCTGCACTACAAGCCCTGGTAGTGCAGGCTTTAGCAGTAGGGCTTCAACTCTGTCCATGCACACCATGATAAAAGGAGACCTTTACAAAAGGACTGATATGCCTACTGCAAAGAAATGGGTCATTGGAAAAATGAATGTCCACAATCGTGAAACAGGAAGTCCCCCAAACTCAAGCCAATCCTAGCTATGGAGGATTAGCAAGGCTGAGGCTCCTTCAAACTAGGTCCCCAGGAGCCTGTGGTAACCTTTACCATAGGTGGCCAACCTGTACATTTCTGGTGGATACAAAAGCTACTCATTCAGTATTACTGGAGCCCCTAGGAACCAAACAATGAAAGTATAGGGTCAGTGGTGGGATGTCAAAGAATACAATTGGACCACTGACTGAACTGCTAACCTAGAGCAAGGAACTGTGATTCATTCTTTTCTTCTTATTTCTGAATGTCTCTACCCTTTAATGGGACAAGACCTCTTCAACAAGCTCCAGACGACAATACCATTCTCAAGAGACACTCCTAGGTTGCAAGTGGGTGGCCCTGCTAAGGCTTTAACTGCTGGGAGCCATTCCCGGCTGTGGATGGGTCCTGCAGAGGGTGTAAGGAGTTGGCAGGAGAAGGAAGTGAGCCAGGCCATGGTGGTCAGGAGAATCTTGCAGCCTGACTGACTGGCAGCCAGAGTGCTTCTTTATTTATACAGAATTTAGTTATCAGGGATACATTCATGATGTTCCAAAAATAGATAATATCATTTTTGTTTTTGGACATATGTTTCATTTCCTTTTGCTCATCTTTTAGTCATCACTAATAAACTATGACAGAACAGAGTTACAATTTCCAATCATTTCCCTCAAGTTTTGACATCATTAATACACAGAGTTATCATTCTTACTCATAAACCCCATAACCCAATTTTGAGAATGTAGAGGCATATGACAGACACCCTGTGATCAGGCTGGTTGCTTCGGTTGCTTCAAGGACACTAGACCAAAACAAAATCTTCAACTACCCTGGGCATTTTGCCATGTCTCAAGCAATGTATTATTAACTCTTAGTGGTCAGAGTGCCCAGGAAAAATCCTCAGGCCAAAGCTGCTGCAGTTATTATTCAAATTCTGGCATAATACAATCAATGTTCACATTTATATCTTTATAGAATTTGCTATATATCTAATCCTGGCATTCTGTTGTTCCTTGGTCATATGACATTATAGTGGCTCTACATGAGCTAACTTCTAAGAGAGGGAGGTCCTGACATCTCATACTTTCATCATCTTTCCACTCCATACTTTGCTCATCACTATGTCTCTATGTAAGGCAGAGTTGTACGCCACATAATTGTCTGAGTGTACAGTGGGAAGAGGCTTGTAATCTGAACTTTGGACAATTCCTCTAGCCCACTGAATCTTGTTGACCTTTTAAATTTTACTTTGTTTTGAATATCTTGTTCCTGTGTAAGTAGAGAGACAGATGTTTCAAGAATATCTCATAGCCTCATAAAGATACCTCTGGCTTCTTTATGTGTCACAACCTCCAAGATGTAAGGAAGACTTTCAAGTAGATAAGGATATCTCCCTCAAAATGTGTGTATGGGGGGAATAGTATGTTCAGAACTTTCCTGGGTGAGCTTAGAAGCAGCATTCCTGGGAGAAAGTGTAAATGATTCATAAGGAATTTTCCATCAATCCAACATCCTCAAATTGTACAAATATTAAAATGCCCCAAATATGTAACAGGTGGAGATGAAAACCAAAGGTGACATGGCAGTCATCATGTGGCTCAGCTTTGCTGGATCTTTGTCAAGCAGCTGTGCTGGCTTTATGACTTCTGCCATTCTATTCAGATATGGCTGTGCCATTTAACTATAACCTGCCCAATAAGTGAAGAATATCTGCTCCTCCAAAATCCAATCCATTCCCTGAAAAGAAAAAGTTGCTGATCCAGGATATTCTTACAATTTGGGCAGAGGAGGATCCTCCCAGCTAGACAAAACATGTGCCACCTGTTGTAATGCAACTAACATCTGAGGCAATGCCCATTTGAGTCAGGCAGTGCCCATCAGTTCAGAGGACAGGGAAGGGACTGAGATTCATATCAGGCACCTCCTTGAAGTAGGCATATTTATTCTTGCCAGTCAGCCTGGAATACCCCCTTGTTGCCTGTCCAGCAGCCTGGAACCTGAGACCTTAGACCAGTACAAGACTTGAGGGAAGTGAACAAGGGAGTAGCGTCCATTTGCCCAGTTGTTCCAAATCCCTATACTTTGCTTGATTTCTTACCACCAGAGCATAAAGTTTACATGGTATTGGACTTAAAAGATTCATTTGTCTCCATCCTTCTGTCAAAATTAAGTCAGCCCATCTTTGCATTTTGATAGGCTGACCTTGAACTGGAGATATCAGGACAACTAACCTGGACCAGACTGCCTCAAGGGTTCAAAAACTTTTCCACCACCTTTAATAGAGCACTCACCCAGGATTGAAGTCTCTTCCATAGTAAGTACCCTGAGGCAACCTTGCCTCAATATGTAGAAAAAATTTATTTTTGCCTGCTAAAGATGAGGAGGACTGTTTGAAAGTCACCAGAGGTCTTTTAGAAACTCTAGCCCAGTTAGGCTATAGGGTTTCTAAAACAAAAGCCCACATGTGCTCAACCCAGATTACCTGCTCAGGATATGAACTATGAGAAGGGAAAAGACTGTTGTCCCAGGTCCATATAACAGCTATCCATATTGCAAATCCCAACTCCGATCACCTAGAAACAAGCTGGAGAATTTCTGGGAGCTGTTGGATATTGCCATCTTTGAACACCTGTGTTTGCTGAAATTGCCAAACCCTTGTACTCCACTATGGCAGGGGGCAACACCCCATTGGAATGGACTGAGGCACATGAACAGGACTTTAAGAACTTAAAAGAGGTCCTGGTACAGCCCCCTCATTAACTCTCCCAGATATCTCCAAACTCTTTCATCTTAATGTCCATGAAAGAAAGGGCATTGCCAAGGGGTTCCTGACTCAGACAAACCCTGCGTCCCTGGAAAAGGTAGATAGCTTACCTCTCAAAGAGACTGGATACTATAAACTCTGGATGGCCCCTTATTTAAGAGCTGTAGCTGGAGAGCTTTTCTGTCTGGGTCCCACCAAGTCCCTCCAGTCCCCAAGCCCACTTATAAAATAAACACACGGACACTTACATTATTCAAACTGCTTGGCCATTAGCTCAGGCCTATCATTGTCTAGCTCTTACTCTTATATTTAGCCCATTTCTATTAATCTATACTTTGCCACGTGGCTCGTGGCTTACCGGCATCTTCACATGCTGCTTGTCCTGGCGGTGGCGGCTGACAGTGACTCCTTCTGCCTTCCTGTTCTTTCTTTTCTCCTCTCTGTTAGTCCCGCCTATACTTCCTGCCTAGCCACTGGCCAATCAGTGTATTATTTATTGACCAATTAGAGCAACACATTTGCCATACAGAACATCCCACAGCAAAGAGCCACCCCAGTCACCACAATTCTTATAAAAGAAGCCAACAAACTCACACTGGGACAGATCCTGACTAACAGTTCCACACACTGTAGAAACCCTGCTGAGGAGATGCCACCAATCGGTGGATGTCTAATGCCCATCTGACCCAGTACCAAGCCCTTCTTTTAGATAAGGACAGACTGATTTTTTTTTATAAATCCTTGGCCTTCAATCCCACCACCTTGCTGCTGGACCTTGAAGACCCCGAGGAGCCCATCCATGATTGCCTTGGAGATGCTGGACATCATCCAAGGTATTCAACCTGACCTGACAGATGCTCCTCTATATATCTATATACAGAGGGCAGCAGCTTCATTCAATAAGAAAGCAGTTATGCAAAGCTGGTGGTGGTCACAGGCCAGAAGGAGATCATTTGGGCACAAGCCTTGCCCAGGAGCACATCCACCTGGACAGCAGAAATAATTGCTCTGACACAGTTCTCACCAAGACACATAAGATGGGCTGAAAGAAAACAGGTGAACTTCCACAGACAGCCGATATGTTTTTGCCATGGCTCATGTTCAAGGACAGATACAGAGGGGCTTACTTACCTCAGAGGGAAAGATTATTAAAAATAAACCTAATAGCCAGGTGGTGGTGATGCACACCTTTAATCCCAGCACTCAGAAGGCAGAGGCAGGTAGATCTCTCTGAGTTTGAGGCCAGCCTGGTCGACAAAGTGAGCTCCAGTATAGCCTGAGTAATGTTACACAGAGAAATCCTGTCTCAAAAGAACCTAAATAAATAAATAAACAAAAAAAAAAAACCATGAAATTGTTCATTCAGCTATCAACTGAACTAGCCACAATTCACTGGTCAGGACATCAAAAAGACAAAAGCCCCCAAACTCAAGGAAACAACCATGCAGATCAAGTTGCCAAAGAGGCTGCTCTTGGGGAATCCAAACCCCAGACTCCTCTGGAACTACCTGCTGTCTCTGAGCCCTCATTCCACCTCAGTGAAGATGTTCCTCAAGTACAATCCAGATGAGATCAAGCCATATTCTGACTTGAGGGCTCAGGAGAGCCACCACAGATGGTGGGTCTTGCCTGACAGAAGAGTGTTCTCACCAAAGGCAGGCACTGAGCCCGAGCTGGCTGACTGTCTTGCATCTCACCATGCACTTGTCAGCTAAGACAATCCCAGAACTCACCTTCCCTGCTGTCTGGCTGACTGGGCACTGAGAAAAACTTCAGAGCACTTCAGATCATTGCCAGTTTTTTTTTTTAATAAAGTGAACAGCATAAACCAACTTTAGTATTATTTATAGCCAAATGACATATGTGTCTCTGTTCCATCAGATTCAGTGGCCAGAAAGCCAGTAGTTGCAACACTAATAGTTGAGTTCTCACCAAGACACATAGAACATGATAAACTCACTCAGTATCGGTAAGAAGCAAACATTCAGTGGCCACACATTTATACATTTACCTGAGCCTAATGCAATTTGTGTGGATACACAACGAAACTTACAGGCACAGATCCATCCACACGCACAAAATAGACAAAACTTCCCTTACCTCCTCGAGTGGTGCGCTTTCAGGGGAGGGGTGCCTTGTGAGTCACTGGATTTAATTTTTGCGGGCACAGTGGTGTTGCAGTGGGACTGGCTGCTGGATTTCCTAAAGGAGAGAGGCAAGGAGAGGGGATGAGGATGCGGAGGCATCTATATCAGGAACAGTATTGACCGTTAGGTGGAACCTGTGGAGACAGAAAAGGCGAAGCGGTAAGAGGAGGGAGAGGAAGGGAAGAAGGTGGGTTAAGGAGGAGGAGGAGGCTGGTCCTCAGCTTCTGTTGGGGAGGGGAGGAGAGGGGAGGGTAACGCGTGGCACTGTAGGAGTGAGCAGGGTAGGTGGGGTTCAGGGAAGAGGTGAGGGTGCCAGTGACCCAGGTGGCTCCGTCAGGGTGGAGGGTTCAGGTTCTGCGTCCCCAGATGAAAGGGCATCCAGAGGCACTGTAACCTGGCCAACAAGCCTCGGGGTGTCGAGCATTGGCTACAGAGAGAGGGAAGGGAGCGTGGTTCCCAAAATCCTGGACAAAAGGGAGTTCAGACCATTCGCCCATGTGCCTGTAGAAAATTTAAGATCATGGAGCATGTTAAAGTCAAAAGTGCCCCCTGATGGCCGCTTAGACTGGTTATCTAAAGTGTACTATGACCAGACCACAGAACAAAGGAAAATCAGGCATTTTGGTCGGTGAGTCTGAGACAGTCCCAGTTTAGATTAATTTCACAGCAGGCACCCAAAGGTGACTGAGGATTGAGTTTAGACCCAGCACTGTCTGCCCATTTCCAGCCTGTGCCAGAGTTCAAAGACCATGGCAAAGCATCCCACAGGACAGCGTGGGATCAAGCTGTGGGTATCATGTAGCCTTGGGAAGGATGCCTCAGAACAGAGACCGTCTCTGCTACAACTCTGGCAGGGGATCCCTGTGGTCCTGGACCTCAAAGAGGCACCTGGTACCTCTTAGGTGGTGGCTGGAAAAAAGGATACTTACCCTGAGACAAAAGTCAATCACATCTGGCAGAGAGAAAGGAGAGGAGCAGTCCCCATGTGGCAGGCGGGGTCTCAACTCCCCCTGGGTACTGTCAGCAAGATAATAGGTTTTCTGCTGCACCCCCCATCAGTTTCTCTGCTGACACAGCAATCCAGATCAAGCCAAACTGAAGAAGTATAACTGCAGGTTTATTGAGAACAAAGCAACACCTAGGTGGGTTCACTTCTCTCAGAGAACTAGGCCAGGGAAGTCTTATAGACTGTAGGTGAGGGGTGATGATGTGCCCACCACAAGCTGGGTTTATGCCCAAGCATGGTCAAAAGCAGAGTGCTTAGGCAGGGACTTGGGTGGCCAGGGGAGGAAGCTGTAATAGCCTCCAAGCATGTGAAACTGGGCTTTGGTGCCTTCCCTTTGTTGGGAGACTCTCTGAGCAGGTGGGGTTTAGAGAGAGAGACAGGAATGGGGTTTCCTGGACTATGCAGGGGCTAGTTGGAGGCTCTAACCAAACAATTGCAAAGAGAGGTTTCTAAAACAGTCTAATTTTAAAAAGTACTAATATTACAGCAAAAATATTAGCTGAAACTAATCAAGAAATGGGAGAACTGAGAACAAACTGTTGTACAAAATATTATAGGTTACCTACAACTTAAACATAATCCTGATTGTCAGCAATTTACTAGAATATGCTGTTTTAATATCTCTGATTTCTCTCATACTATTGACAACCAAATTGATAATCTCCCTCTTCACTGTCCCTTTAATATTATTTCAACTGGTTATCATAATTGGGCCCTGTGACCTCCAAAGTGTCACTAACTTGATCACCCATCAGATGAACAATTCTTCAATCACTGTTGCTCAACAGCATTATTAAGACATCCCCCTATCAACGATTCGACAGGTAAACATAAGTCAAGGGGGAGATGAGGCACCTGCCTAACTCCATTTTGAAGGCAGGAGCCGTTGTGCTATATTATTAAATATAAATTTCCATTTACTGTAAAAGCTGAGTGCTGTTTTTAAGTCTTTTTCCTGGAACCTGACTTTCCCCAACCCAGGACCTTGACTTGTATTTGAGAATACCCTTACCCTCCCTGACTCTCCTGAACCCTCCCTAACCACCCTTCCTCATCACATGATGCCCCCAGGATGTTTTTGGGATTTTTCTACATTTCCTTATTGCCCCATTGTCTTCTGTAACCTGTTTTGCAACTACTAATGGTTTCACTCCTTAAAAGGGGCCCAAGAGATAGATTCAGTACTGCTCTCTTTAATCTGACATAGGAGGCAGTTGCTGGCCAGCTCTTGAGTGCACCTCAACTAAAATCAAGCTTGCTTCAAATTTGGCCCAAATTGTGGAACTGGTCTTAGTTTCACTGGTGTGATTAACAGTTGCTGTTTACACAATTTTAAAAGTTGCTAACAGGTTATATGATTGGCTGAATGAAGTATGGGTCAACAGATGTTCTGTGAATGAGCTGATATTCTATAACTTAATGTTGGTGAAGAGATTCAAAGTCTCAGAGAAAGTGGAATGCTGGAATGGATTTTCCATTTACAGCTTATACTCCACAATAAGAGAGTTGTAAAGATCTGCCCTTCACTCATACTACATGCAACAGATTTGTAAGAGAAGCACCACATACTTGAATAACTCTGTAATCCTTCTTTCTGTGTGTACAAGAGACATTATAGTGTCTCTGTGTGAGAGGAGACATTATTGTGTGAGTGTTGCTGCTCCGTTGGATAACTTAGAAGCAAAGTCTCTAATAAGCCACTACCGCAACAAGGGCTGAGCGACAGCACCACAACCGAAGACAAGGTAAGTGAACTGTGTGGACAGCACAGACAAAGCGATGTTCATAATGGCATGTCTCATACAAACCTTTGGCACTGACTATTTATTCAATGTCTCCAGAAGAGAATAAATAAGAAGCCTGTTAAGTTTTTTCCATGTTTATATAAGTAGAAAAATTTCAACAAACAAATGAATGGCTACCTTGAAGCATAGCAATGACAAATAATGACCTCTTAGCCAATTTCCAGATCTGAGTCAGTTTATAGACCAAGAAACTTTTGAATAAAGGGAAATCTATATTCCAGAAAAGACACTGCTAATATTCCAAGAACTTTACTCTTAATGTTTTTTCCAATTGTTCCCCAAAGGAATCTATGTCCCTTTACTAGGGTAACTATACATTGGCATAAAGGAAATAATTGAATCTTCCAGAACCTTCTAGACATACTCTGAGCTAACATTAATTTCACCCCACCCCTTCTCCCAAATAGCATTGTGGTCCTTACTCCAAATATGATTTTGCTGTCAATATAGTTTGGGCCCAAATCTGACTCATGGGTCTAATTGGTCCCTAAACATATTATGTGTCTATTTGGTTATTTTCCCAGTGCAAGAATGCATAACTGTGACAGATGAAAGTTAGGGGTTTCCCCGCACTTGTTCCCCAACCAGGGAGGAAGGAATGTTAAGGTCAAAAAGACTAAATGGAAGTAATCGGAGAGCTGCCTCTACCAAGGAAAATAGTGAATTGAAACAATAACACATCCCTGAAGGGATTGCACAAATTAGTACTTCCATAAAGGACTTGAAAAATGCAGGCATGGTGAACCCCATCACATCTCCCTTTGTCTCTCATATTTGGTCTGTGCAGGAGAAAGAGTTCTGTCATGGAGAACAACAGCTGATTATCGTACATTTAATCAAATAGCGACTCATTTGCAGCTGCTGTGCCAGATGTATTTCTCTTACTTAAGCAGATTAACACACATATCCTGGTGCCTGTTTTGCATCTATTGATCATGCAAATAATTCTTTCTCCATGCCTATCTGTAAGAAGCACAAGAAACAATTTGTTTTTAATCACTGAAGACCAGCAGTACATACACCTTTGCTGTGTATCTCAGTTGCATGTGAATTCTCTTGCTCTGTGTCACAACTTAGCAGGGAACGTGATTGCTTGTCTCTTTCACAACATATCACATTAATCCATTATATTGATGACATTATGTTGATTGGACCAAGTGAGAAGACCATAGCAACTATTCTGGGCTTATTGGTATATGAACAACAAGAGGATGGGAAATAAATCCAACCAAAATTCAAAGCCTATCTACCTCAATAAAATTTCTAGAGATTCAATGGTTTGAAGAATGTGGATATCTTCCTTCTAATAGTAAGGATAAATTGTTATACCTGGCCCCTCTACCATGAAGAAAGAAATACATCACTTTGTGAGCCTATTGAAATTTTGGAGGTAGCACATTCCTTATTTGGGTTTGCTATTCTTGTCTGTCAGAAACAAGGCTCAGCTCCTGAACACCATCCCTTGTCCAGGGACACCATGCCGGCATATGGCCATGGCCTAAAAAAAAAAAAAAAAAAAAAAAAAAAAACAAAAAAACAAAAAAAAAAAAAAAAACAAAAACAACAACAACACAGAAGTCCCCCCACTAAGCACAAGACATAAAGGTCCAACACAAATTTCCACCCCTGTTGACTGTCATCTTCCCTCTATTGCTCGCCTGTTGTCTCCCTCTACAAGATGAGTAACCTCTCTATCACCTCCACCCCTTCCATATCTGACCTCTTTACAGCATCTGATAATGAGGGAGCAGACAGTTCAGGCCCTGCAAAATCTGTCAAGGAGAACATAATCACCATTAAAATCCCATGCGCTGCTCCCTCATTGGCCCCGTGTCCACCATGGGTGCCAACTCCCCTGCTGGGGTATCCTGGGTTGATCTGCCCCAGAGTCCATCTGCTTCAGAGGTTGGCCACTCCCCTGCTCCATTGTGTACCCCTCACTGCCCACAGCCAGATCCATTTGTAACTGGGAGGCCTATGGAGGCTTATCTGGTTAACCTGGATCCAAATGCTGCTATCCAGCCCTGGATTCCCACCCCCAAAGTTGAACTCTCCCTCATCCAGAAGGCGGCTAATGAGTCAGGCCCAGATTCACCTTACTTCAAAGAGGTCCTCACTCAGTGGGTAATGCAACCACAAACTTACTTTGATTGGTAGAGTCTACTCAAAGCTGTGCTATAGCTGGCCACCTTTCTTAGCTAGATATCATTTTACTATGATCAAGCAGAAGCTCCAGTATGAACTTACCTCTTAATTAATGTTCCAGTGACCCCTGACATGCTCACTGGATGAGGTAACTTTGTCCATCCCATCCATCAGGCAAAGATTGACTATCAAGCCTACTACCAACAGGTTTCTGACCTAGCCTTCAAGGCTCTTAAGGCATGCACCCCATGGGACACTTCAGCTTACTTCTGCAATCTTATTCAACAGCCAGGGGAACATTTTACTGATTTTCTCACACGTGTCAATGAGGCAGTGAAGCAGAGAGTAGACCTGGGAAATGTTAATCAAACAAGTAGCTTGGGAAGGGGTTAATGACCCTACATGCAATGCGGTTGCAATAGTCTCCAATGAGGACATTCACAAGTGGATATTGGCCACAAGAGATCTTGTGACCCCAGTAATGGCCCCATTGTTGCCCTCACCACTTTTTTGGATGTCCTCCTTGTGGACAGGCAGCATGCCAATGATATACCCAACAGCCCCCAAGTAGACAGATCTTGCTGGGGATGCAGCAAACCATGCCATTTGCAGTGTGACTGCTCTTGGGCAAAGCCTTATTGCCCCAGATGCAATAAGGAATTTCAATGGGCAAAGGATTGCAGATTACAGTCTGCCAAAGCACCAGCCCCCTTAAAATCCAGATAGGGCACACCACAGCCCCACCAGTAAGAGGAGGCTCTAGTAATCCAAAAATCTATAAGACACTGCCCATTTTCCCATCCTCTCCAATGCTGACCGTCTATCTTGATGAACAAGCTGTTATAGGCTTGGTGGACATGGGAGCAGATATAACCATATTAACAGAAATGGAGGTGCTCTGCTTCCTGCATTGGAAGTTTAGACCTGGCCCTCCCATCAGTGGAGTAGGAGGCCAACAAGATTCAAAAAATTACCACCCATCTAGTCCATTGGAAAGACCATGGTGGCAACAAAGGAGTCATTCACCCCATTGTTCCTACAGTACCAAGAAACCTCTGGGACAGAGATATCCTGGAGGATATTGGTATTGCTCTAACTACTGATGATAGAGCTTTCTTTGGTGACCTTCAGGTCCATGAAAATACAGGTTTGGCAAGCCATGATCCTATGCATGAGTCACACTCCCAAGTCTAAGGGCCAGTGTCCCTCAGAAATCTACCATGATTGAGCCTCCTAACCCCATTCTGTTGACATGACTCTTGAATCAAGACATCTGGGTGGAACAGTGGCCTATAATTGAATTCAAGCTGTCAATCCTAAAGGAATTAGTTGCAGAACAGCTAAAGATGCGGTGCATAGAACCAATCACAAGCAAATATGTCTGTAGATGTAACCAACCGTCTTATTAAATAAGAAACACAGAAACAATGTAAAAGAGAAAGCCGAGAGGTCAGAGCTCAGAGCTAAAATCTCACCCTTCCTCCTGCTGTCCCAGCTTCGCGAAAAGAGACCTACTTCCTCTCGGTTCGTATTTTTAAAGTATGTTGTTCTGCCTTCTCATTGGTTGTAAACCCAAACACATGACTGCCTCGTCACTGTCTGAATGTACAGCCCCCTAGGTCTTAAAGGCATATGTCTCCAATGCTGGCTGTATCCCTGAACACACAGAGATCTTATGGGATTAAAGGCGTGTGCCACCACCGCCGGCTCTTGCTATGGCTCTAATAGCTCTGACCCTGAACACACAGATATCTATGGGATTAAAGGCGTGTGCCACCACCGCCACACTCTTGCTATGGCTCTAATAGCTCTGACCCCCAGACAACTTTATTTATTAACATACAATCAAATTAATATTTCAGTACAAATCAAAATAATATTTCAATACAATTAGATTACCACCACATTTCCCCTTTTCTATTTTAATAAAAAGAAAAAAAGCAAAAGGTTATGACTAACAAAAGAAAAACTATATACAAAAGTACAATAACTATATACAATATATACAAGTAATAAATACCTAAACAGGTATTTGACGAATCAGAGAAAATAATTCCATTATCTATCCTATTTTGATAATTCCAAGATGTATCTAATGTACTTTCTATCCTAATTAATTTTAAACTATAACTAACTAATCTTCAACCATAACTAACTAATCTTCAACTCCCTCAGAGACCCAAGAAGGGAATAATATTAGCTAACAAAAATAAAAACAGGAAGTGCATGCAAGCAACTTCCAAAAAAATTTTGTGAGTTGACAGAAACAGCCAGCTGCCTGGGCAGTCACCTGAGGTTTCTCCGCAGTGTTGGGGCATCATCTTCAGCCTATAGGCTTATGGTATCTGACAGACTCATTTGTGAAGTAGGATGTACACAAGGTCAACAGTTCAACCTCACATTGGGTGAGAGCAGTCCACGTACCAGAAACACCTGAATTCCACTAGTGTCCTGTCATGATTCAGGATTTTAAATTCTGGAAATTGTTGACAGTTTTTTAATTCAGCTGTCCATTCTTCTTGGCTGTGTATATATGGCTTCATCTAAGCATCCCCTTCTTCTCCACATCCCTCTATTAAATGCCAGTCTACTATTGAGAGGCGTGAGCTTTCAGTTGCTGTTCCATTGCACAACAGAATCCATCGGCCCTCTGCCTGTTAAGCTGCCTTCGAAGAAAAGGGCACCGTACCTTTTCCGGATGCGAAGGCCACTTCAGGGATGGTGCCATATTGTCCTGGCCTCAGAAGATGCCTTTTGATAAAGCCATAACCACACTTGTTTTGGCAAGAATCAGTAGTCCCTTGTTTCGTGATCTGTCTGTCCATTTTGTCCTGTTGATTCGAGGATACTTTGTTGTCCAGTGGCTAACTTTTGCCAGAATGAAAGTTGACTCCATATGCAGTTTCTTCAATGCCCATATTTTCTCTAAAGTAGATTGGTACTGCCAGGAGCCGACATGTCTCAAAAAAGAAAAATTTTCTAAGTTATTAAAACATTGTAAATGCCATATTCTGTAGATCTCTGAAGGGTTTGAAGATGACCTGTCTAAAACATCTCTGCTCAATTTTTAAAACATATCTAATATGACTACAAGTTCTATGATAATGTCTAACTACTAGCTTTCATTTCTTTATATCCTAATAGTTGATAATAATAACATTCAAGGATCAGAAATTTGCATTACATTGTTAAATGGATGGAATAAATACAATTAGAAATATACATATAGCATTTTTTAACAATATCAGTTTCAAATTTGTGTACAATATAAAACAATTCAATCCAATGTAAAGTATTTAAAACTAGTAATTGTCTTTTTCATTTCTTTCTTTCTCCTTTTTTTTTTTTTTAAACAAGAACCTTAAATCTAATCTCCTTTGCTTAGCCTTTTTCCTAACCCTTGACAATAACTTGTAACCAACCCCCCTAAATACTGAAAATTATCCCAGACCCAAAACCCATTAAAAAGACCAAAAAACCACCCGCCCCACACCACCTCTTTGGGAATGTGGGCGTCGTATTCTTAAAATTGCTTCCTGCTGGGTATGGGCGAAGTTTTCTTTATCCTGAAAGAAAAATTTTAGGTTAATTGTCAAATTCTAGGAGAGGTAACTATATCCTTCATTATCCAGTCTGTGTATAATGCCAAAGTTCAGGGTTTATCTCAAGTCCTTATTCAAGTAGTCTTTGAGACTGGATCATCTCAGCTAGTCATCTCAAAATTGCTCTGAGCACCTTGTAGTTCAAAGCTGATCTGTGGATGATGTTTGTCAGCTTAATGATATTATTATTGTCCACGTGGAATTGTTGTTGTTGTGGGGCCCCATCTTCTTTCTGGAGACTTCAGTTGATATTAGGCCTGGCCGTGATTTCCTGCAGAAAACTGATAAGAGACTCGAACACAAAAACATATATATGCAGCTAGCCTTTTTTCTAGAATTAGTTAGTACTCTATGTGACCATTCATATCTTAACAAAGTTTAAAATGTATATATATATATTAATCTTGTAAATTTTGATATAAAATTTATACTTTGAGAAAAGTTTAAAGAATCAGGATAGAATCAAAGAGTTGAGATTAGTAATAGAATAGTCCCTTAATTAATTTTGCTTTTGTCCTGTACCATAGCAGAAGATGGCTCTTATTCTGGCATGATACAGGGAGTTTGCATTTTCCTTTTAACAACATGCTTGATTTTAAAGAAGGAGAGAGCCATTCTCCAACTCCAAAGTCAGCTTTAAATTTTAATTGAACTGGGACTGTTAGAAGACCAATAGTGTTAAATCTTTAGAGAAAAGCAGAAACAAACATTTAGGAAGACATAAAAATTTTTTTTTAGATAATATATACCCATACACCGTTTCACTCTGTTTCTTGGGATAGATGATTTGTCCCTTTTCTTCAGTTGTCTCATTTGTCCAGTGTTCTTCAGATTCCTTAACCTTCATTCTCCTAAAAGACAAAAACAAAAACTTTTCCCCAAGACTAATTTTGGGGATGTTCCTTTTTGGCAAGTTATTATCTGATGAAATGAAAAGGCATGTTTTATTGATACAAGTTAGTTTAAATTGGATGTTCATGCTGGTTGATGAACTATCACCTCCTCTAATTAAGAGGTCTCTCTTGTTCAAATCGAACCTTTATCAATTTTGATGGTACCCACAGCTTATCTTCTCCTGTAGAAACAAAAGCAAAACCACGTCCCCAATGTAATACATACCCTGGTTTCCATTCTGAGGTCAGCACATCCTTAAAGTATATAGGCTGATTTAATTCTGTAGTTTTTTCTATTATCCAATGTCTCTCTGCAGCTGTTGTTCCTTTCTCATTGGCATTCAGAAAATTCAAAGTTAGAAGAGCATTGTGCAGTCTATTTCTGGGGGTTTTTGTTACCCATTTCTGTTTATTTAGCATATCCTTTAGAGTTCTGTTTGATCTTTCTATAACTGCTTGACCTGTAGGATTATGTGGTATGCCTGTAATATGCTTTATATTGTAATAAGCAAAAAACTGTTTCATTTTAACAGAGACATATGATGGAGCATTGTCAGTTTTGATTTGTGCAGGTATACCCATGATGGCCATAACTTCTAGCAAACGAGTGATTACAGAATCAGCTTTTTCAGAACTCAAAGCAGTTGCCCATTGAAATCCTGAATAAGTATCGATAGTGTGGTGTACATATTTCAATTTTCCAAATTCTGCAAAGTGAAACACGTCCATCTGCCAGATTTCATTTCTCTGAGTACCCTTTGGGTTACATCCTCCTGGTAATGGCGTCTGATTGTAGAAGGAACAAGTAGGACATTTCTTTATTATTTCTTTGGCTTGTTGCCAGGTTATGGAAAAATCCTTTTTTAAACCTTTACTATTAACGTGATGTTTTTTATGAAATTCTGAGGCCTCCAGCACATTTCCTATCAATAATTTATCAATTTCATCATTGCCTTGTGCTAGAGGGCCGGGCAGACCAGTATGGGATCGAATGTGAGTTATATATAAAGGATGATTCCTTGTCCTGATTGTATCTTGTAATTGAATAAATAGTGAAGTTAATTCTGAAGCATCAGGGATAAATTCTGCAGTCTCAATATGTAACACCACTCTTTCAGCATACTGAGAGTCAGTTACTATGTTGAGAGGTTCTGAAAAATCCATTAATACCAACAGAATAGCATACAATTCTGATTTTTGAACTGAATTATACGGACTTTGAACCACTTTACTTAAATTTTCTGATTTGTAACCTGCCTTTCCTTCTTTGTTGGCATCTGTATAAAATGTACGAACTCCAGATATGGGTTTTTGCCGTACAATTCGAGGCAAGATCCATTCAGCTCTCTTTATAAGATCAATTCTATTGCTTTTGGGATATTTGCTGTTAATTTCTCCCAAAAAATTACTGCAAGCTCTTTGCCAAGGTTCACTTTCTGTCCATAATTTTTCAATGTCCTCCTTAGTTAATGGTACGACAATTTCTGCTGGGTCTATGCCTGCTAATTGACGAAGTCTCAATTTTCCTTTGTAAATCAAGTCAGAGATTTTTTCCACATAAGTTTTTAATTTTTTATTTGGTTTATTTGGTAAAAATATCCATTCCAATATAATATCTTCCCTCTGCATTAATATTCCAGTAGGAGAACGCCTAGAAGGTAAGATAACCAAAATGCAATCCAGCTTTGGATCAATACGATTCACGTGTCCTTCATGCACTTTCTTTTCTACCAATGCTAATTCTTTCTCAGCTTCAGGTGATAATTCTCTTGGACTATTTAAGTCCTTGTCACCTTCTAAGGTTTTGAACAAATTAGTCAGTTCATCATTTTTTACCCCAACAATAGTTCGTAGATGAGAAATATCTCCAAATAATCTTTGAAAGTCATTAAGAGTCTGTAGTCTATCTCTCCGAATTTGCACCTTTTGGGGTCTAATTTTTTGTAGCTCTATTTTATATCCTAAATAATTAATAGAATCTCCTCTTTGTATCTTTTCAGGAGCAATTTGTAATCCCCAGCGAGGCAAAATTTTCTTTACTTCTTCAAACATTATTTCTAAAGTATCTGCATTTGAGTCAGCTAGTAAAATATCGTCCATATAATGATAAATTATAGATTTAGGAAATTTTTTACGTATCACTTCCAATGGCTGTTGTACAAAATATTGGCACAGAGTTGGGCTATTCAACATTCCCTGTGGGAGGACCCTCCATTGAAATCTTTTAACCGGTTGAGAATTATTATAAGTAGGCACTGTAAAAGCAAATCTTTCTCTGTCTTTTTCTTGTAAGGGTATTGAAAAGAAACAGTCTTTTAAATCAATAACTATGAGAGGCCATCCTTTTGGTAACAGAGTAGGCAAAGGCATCCCAGATTGTAGAGAACCCATTGGCTGAATTACTTTGTTAATTGCCCTAAGGTCTGTTACCATTCTCCATTTACCAGATTTCTTTTTAATAACAAATACAGGAGAATTCCAAGGGCTGGTTGATTCTTCAATATGCTGAGCATTTAACTGTTCTTCTACCAGCTCTTCTAAAGCCTGGAGTTTCTCTGTTGTTAAAGGCCATTGCTGGACCCATACAGGCTTGTCTGTTAACCATTTTAAAGGTAGAGCTGTTGGTGTCTTTGGAAGATCATCAGTTATTGTGCCCTGTTCTTGTATAATATGGATGGCTGGTGACCACTCATTAGAACAATATCTTCTAATATTTCTCTCAGTAACATGTGCTAGTTTATGATTTGTTTCTGAGATTGGAGGGATGTTAATCTGAGTATTCCATTGTTGCAACAAGTCTCGACCCCACAGGTTCATAGTTATGTTAGCCACATATGGTTTTAATTTTCCTCTCTGTCCTTCTGGACCTATACATTCGAGCCATCTTGCACTCTGTTTCACCTGAGATAATGTCCCAATTCCTAACAGTTGAACGTTTACCTCCTGAAGAGGCCAAGTTGGATGCCAAAATTCTGGTGCAATTATGGTAACGTCCGCACCTGTGTCTACCAGACCAGACAACAAAACACCATTTATTTTTATCGTTAATTTTGGTCTTTGTTCATTAATAGAAGTTTGCCAAAAAATTTTCTTTATGTTTTCTCCTGAATTTTCTATTCTCTCTGTTTCATCATTCTGACCAGCATGATTTATTCCAATAGGCATTTGGTTATTTAATCGCTCTCCAGAGCAGGCATTTCCTCTATGGCTGCCGGAAAGGTTTGAACTGGATTTGCACTGGGGGCCTGCCTGAGGCCCCTCTGGGAGTTTCCCGAAGACTGAGGCAAAGGATTACCCTGTCTGTCCTTTGTTGATCTACATTCGTTGGTCCAGTGTTTTCCCTTACCACACCTTCTGCATACTCCAGAAGGAAGGGGCATTCTGTTGCCATTGTTCCTTGAAGAAACATTGTTTCTGGAAATGACCTGTCTACAGTCCCTTTTCAAATGTCCTTGCTTTCCACATCCAAAACATCTAACACTCCTCAAACCTTTTGAAATTACTTCTCCTACCCATGTATCATCATGCTCATCAGCTTCAACATTAATTGTTTCTCTAATCCAATCTTCCATAGGTGCAGATCTTGCCCTTAATGGCCTGATTATTCTTTTGCATGCTGCATTCGCATTCTCAAAGGCCAAAGATTCAATTATTGCCTTACCAGCTTCTGAATCCGAGACCGTTCTCTTTACTGCTGAAGCCAGTCTTTGTAAAAAATCTGTAAAAGACTCTTTTGGGCCTTGCTTCACCTTTGTAAATGACTCAGATTTTTTTCCTGGTTCCTCAACTTTGTCCCATGCATTCAAGGCTGCCGTTCGACATAAAATTAGGGTTTGGACATCATATAAACATTGTGCTTGTGCTGAAGCATATTGGCCTTCGCCCATAAGCTGATCCTGGCAAACTTGTACTCCTTTATCCCTCCATTGTTTTTCTATGTTTTTAGCCTCCTCCTTAAACCAAGTCAGAAATTGAAGTCTCTGGCTGGGTTCCAGAACACCTTGTGCGAGGTCCCGCCAGTCCTGTGGTACTATCCTATTATATGTTGACCAAGTGTTTAACATTTGCTTTACATATGGGGAATGCATGCCATAAGATACTATTGCCTCCTTAAACCTTTTTAAATCCAACATTTCAATTGGAGCCCAAGTATTTTGTGTAGCCATTTGATCAGGCATCTGCTGTACTGTTACAGGATAAATTAAGGGTGACTGTGTGAAAACAGGCTTTCTTTCTGCAACCTTATGATCCCGACTTGAAACAACTTCACTGTTAATTTCTTCTGTCTGAATTTTTACAGGTTTAACAAGTTCTTCTAACGCTGTTATCCTGGCACTTAAATTGACTATCTTTTTAAATATTAAAATGTGGATTATTATAGTGATGAGGTGCATAATTCCACCAATACTAATATTATATAGTTGTTCCATTGCCAGACTGCCTAAAATTTCGAACAAAAACCAATTTTCTTCCAATGTACACATAAAACCCATTTGTTTTTTAATGTGGAAAAAAATTCTCTTTTAGATAGTTTCCTTTAAAATATCTGATATATTATGACTTACCAAATCTGCGTAGAACAGTAGAAATCCGAGGAGATTTTCAAAGCAGCCACCTAGTGTCCCAGGTGTAAATCCAGAGAGAGAGAGAGAGAGAGAGAGAGAGAGAGAGAGAGAGAGAGAGAAAAGAGAGAACGCACAAGAAAGCGTAGCCGGCTAAAGCTTAAATGCAGCCACGTGTTCCCTCTTGTGCCGAGTCAAGGCTTGGGTCTGGCTTCCTTAAGCTCCGACCACGTGCGTTTACAGGCAGGGCCCTGTTCGGCAGGGCAGGTCTGAGTTGTTTGTAGCACCGGCTTTAGGCAAGCTGCTCACAGACCTAGGCCCGGGCTAGAAGTTGCTACCCGGACTAGGACGCCAGCAGCTCGGACTAAGAAGCCGATCGCCGCCGGCCGCCGTGTGCCGCCGCTGCCGCCGCGGGCCGCCTGCCGCCCTTGCGGGAAAGCGGACCTGCCGCCAAGCCAAGCAGTTTTTAATGGATTCTTGTCACGTTGGGCGCCAGATGTAGATGTAACCAACCGTCTTATTAAATAAGAAACACAGAAACAATGTAAAAGAGAAAGCCGAGAGGTCAGAGCTCAGAGCTAAAATCTCACCCTTCCTCCTGCTGTCCCAGCTTCGCGAAAAGAGACCTACTTCCTCTCGGTTCGTATTTTTAAAGTATGTTGTTCTGCCTTCTCATTGGTTGTAAACCCAAACACATGACTGCCTCGTCACTGTCTGAATGTACAGCCCCCTAGGTCTTAAAGGCATATGTCTCCAATGCTGGCTGTATCCCTGAACACACAGAGATCTTATGGGATTAAAGGCGTGTGCCACCACCGCCGGCTCTTGCTATGGCTCTAATAGCTCTGACCCTGAACACACAGATATCTATGGGATTAAAGGCGTGTGCCACCACCGCCACACTCTTGCTATGGCTCTAATAGCTCTGACCCCCAGACAACTTTATTTATTAACATACAATCAAATTAATATTTCAGTACAAATCAAAATAATATTTCAATACAATTAGATTACCACCACATATGTCACTCCCATATTTGTTATCCCCCAAGAGATTAGGACACTACCACCTCCTTCATGCAGTTAATGATCAAATGGAAAAAATGGGGTCCACACAACCAGGCCTCTCCCAACTTAGTGCTGTTCCTCCATCTTATTATATTTTGATTTTAGATATTAAGGATTGCTTTTTTCAAATTCCCCTGGCACAACAGGATTAAGATAATTTTGCCTTTACAGAATGGGAACCTAATATGCATAAGCCAGCCAAGAGATATCAATCTACTGTTTTATCTCAGACTAGTCCCACAATCTGCCAGTTATGTTTTTCAGGCCTTAGTAAATATTTCCAAGGATGTTCTCTTAATCCATTACATGAATGATCTCCTTCTGGCATATCCAGATGCAGTCTATCTGCAGAGGACTGCTGAAAGAGTGTAAAAGTATCTCGAGTCATTACATCTGATAGTGGCACCAGATAAGGTTCAAATTGTACCCTCTTTGTGTTTTTAGGCTTTTCCATTGCTAAGCAGGTCTACCCCCTTTCCTTTAAACTGGAAATGAAGGAATTATACTCATTCTTAGAATTACAATTATGTGGCAGGGTTAATTGGCTTAAACCCTTTCTGCCCATCCCTGGCCAAGAGATGAGACACCTCTTTTCATTGTTGGAGGGCCTCACCTGTCCTTCCACTAAGGTTAGGCTTACCCAAAAAGCTAAAGATTTGCTACAAAAGGTTTTGGCCATTCTAGCCATCTCCAGTGTGCAAGGCCATGATCCCAAAAGACCCTTATTGGTAATGGTCCTCTGGGCACCCAAGGGATTTTTTTTAATATTATGGCAATCTTGGCCCCTTCTAAGACTATATCAAGCACATTCTGACTTGCACATGGTCACCTCTAGTTTGACCAGTCCTTCCAACTTGTCCTTAAGGCACAAATGCTGGCACAGAGAACATATGGATGAAAGCCAGATAAGCTTATCCTCCCCTTTTCTCTAGAGAATGCCCTATCCCTCTGGGAAGATTCTTTCTCATTTCAGGAAATAGTTGCAGGATTCACAGGAACTATTGACAATCATTTGTCAAAAAACTAGATCTTAGCAGAGCTCTCCACACTTCCAATTCAGATACAGCCCCATGCAGTCCCCTCCTCCATTCCCATCCCTCATACCATTCTGGCCTTTTCGTATTCCAATAAAAACAGATATGGTGTTCTTATCCAGCATCCCGGCTCCAAAGATGTTACATATGTTATCCCTAGCCCTAGTTCCATTCAACTGGGTGAGCTATTGACCCTCCTCAAGGTTCTAGTGGATTGCCAGACTGAACCCATTAATATTTTTTCTGACAACTAGTATGCAATACAGGCAGTTCATGTACTGGCCTTTTCTTGAGTCAAAGACTCGCTGAACCCCATTGCCATCACTATGCTGCTCATACAAGATGTCTTAAATCAGAGGAGAGAGCTATGATGCCTATGATATATTAGATCCCACTCCAAATTCCCAGGAATAATGGCCCAAGGAAATGAGGTTACAGATACCATCATATTAACAGCTAATATAGACCTAGAAGAAGCCAGGGCTCTTCACCAGCCATTTCACCTATTTCCACAGAACCTTCATAGGCTTCTCCCTGAGCTGCCAATTTTCCAGTGCCTATTTTCCATTTATCTTGATCATGTGCCACCTGCACCCCTCTTGCCCCTTTGGGGCCACTTCAACATGCAGGGATCAATCCTCGTGGCTTATTGCCCAATATCATTTGGCAAATGGATGTTATTCAATATGCTCCTTTTGGCAATCTATAGATATGTTCATGTGATAGTGGATACATGCTCCTCCTTTGTGTATACCCTTGCCCTTTCTGGGGAAAAGACTATTAATGCTATTAAGGCCCTTAAATTGGTCATATTTGTTATGGGGTACCTTGGGCTATATAAAGACTGACAATGGCCCTGCCTATGCCTCTCAACAGTTTAATGACTTCCTGAGATCCTGGAAGATCTCTCATACCAATGGCATCCCCTATAATCTCTAGGGACAAGCCATTGTGGAAAGAGCCAACAGAACTCTTAAAGCAATATTGGACAAGACCATCTCATCAGAGGCAAAAAGGGACTCCCATTTGGCCCTAACTGAAGTCCTTTTCCATATAAATTTTCTCAGCTTTGATGAGGCAGAACTCAGTCTAGCATATTGGGCATTCCTGCCCTGGGATGCACCTCTACCCCTAGTAAGATAGAAAGACTCTATCTCCCTTCAATGACAGCCACCATCCCCGCTGCTGACCCATGGGAGAGGGTATGCTTGCATTTTTCCTCAGAGTGCAACTATGCCAATATGGGTCCCAACAAGAGATGTGCCATCTGCCATGGATCAGCCTATCTCCACCAAAGAAGAATTGGCCATGGACGGCATATTTGACAGCAGCAGGCAGCAACTAAGGTGATTTTTCAGGTGTTAATGGATCTTAAATATCCTGCTCATAGACCTCCACAGGAGATTATGCATGTCTGGTTCTCTGAAATTCAATCCCTCTCCACCTAGGCAGCTCTCCAGGAATGGGTATCCTTTGAGGGTAGTCAATGATGGGTAAGAGCTTGTTAGGTAAGCCAACCTAAGACAGGCACAGTCCAGTTGCTGAGCCCTGCAGAGATGGGGTCAATAAGGTCAGGGCAAAGAGCTCTGAGTGCTCACATAATAAATAAAAAAAGTGTGAATATGCAGGAAGATAAGGCTCAAACCAGTTGCCAAGACATGCACATAACATACTTCCTTATGAGTCAACCTGGAATCTGCCTGAGGGCCTAGCAACAGGCACTGTCAGAGGTCCTGATTGTGCCCAACCATTGAGGGGTGACCACTCAGCATCAGGCACTGTCAGAGGTCCTGATTGTGCCTAGCCTGTGAGGGGCAACCACTCAATGTCACCAGATCAGCGGGCAGCCTGGGTGCTGGGAGGACGATATTTAAGACTTTCCCCATTACTAAATAAAGGAATCTGTTGTTTGACTTGGACCTGACTCCTGGTGTCTGTGTTGTTGACACTGTGCCTTCTCACCCCTCCTCCAAGGGAGCAGTTAGGATCCAGCAACACTTATATCAACGGAAAAGTAGTCTTCACCTCTCATCAAGGAAATTTCTCTTTGCAACAGACTGAGACCACTGCAGAAAACCACAACCAATCAAAAGTCAGAGTTGTGGAGCCCAGCTCCAATGGATACATCTACACAACACTCCTGAACCTAAAACTCAGAGAACATTGTGATAGACAGTGTGGGAAAACTGTAAGAGCCAAAGAATCAGTGAGTTTGTTGTGATATTGTGTCTCCTCGTAATATCAAAAGCTACACCCATGAAGTCCCACTAACATGAATGTTCAAACCTGAGCTGAACAAGGATAGTATCAATGGATATGCTCAATTGGATGGTGAAAAGCCCACAGGCCTCAAACCTATATAAATGACTATAGGCCACTGAGGAAAGCTGGGAGTGGGAGAAGTGGTCTTCTGCAGGGAAGAGTACATCAACTGATTGTTCAGTGCCAAACCATTAGTCCTGAAAACATACATACAAGTGACACTGTGTGGACTTAACAGGTTATTTTTATAAATTGTGTGTGTGTGTGTGTGTGTGTGTGTGTGTGTGTGTGTGTGAGCATGAGCGTGTGTGCACGTGCATATGATAACAACTAGTGAAAAAAGAGGCCATGAGTTTGAAGGAGAGCAGGGAGAGGTATTTGGGAGGATTTGTAGGGAGGAAATGGAAGGAAGAAAAGCTGTAATTATAGTATAATCTTAAAAATAGAATACTGTACTCTGCATTGTTGTTAATAACCAAGGGCATGTTATTGTTGTCTCATTATTAAAATCAGTCAATTTTGTTACCTTGGAATAACTGAAAAAAATAAAGCAGAGGTGGATATGAAAACCATACCATTCACTGTCACTCTTATAGATCCATTAACAAAAGTTTTGCCTCCAGATCTGGTAACCTCGTGCTCTGTTGTCCTAGAAGTCTTGGTTCCAGATGTAGGAGTGCTTCTGTTAGGAGGCATAATAAACACTACATTTAGCTTTCCACTGGACTGAAAGCTAAACTTTCCACTGGGCACTTTGGGATCTTGAGTCAATCAGCTAAGGGAGGTTCAGGGATATAAGGCATGATTGATCAATAGTACTGGGTGAAATTGGACTGCTTCTCTACAATGGAGGTAAGGAAGGATATGTCCATACTGCAGGAGATCCTTTAGGGTGTCTCTTAGGGTTCCATAACCAACAATGAGGTCAATGGGAAACTACAACAACCCAATCCAGGCAGAATAATAAATGGCCCAGACCCTTCAAGAAGAAGTGGGTATATTTCCTTTCAAAGAATCAAGACCTGTTGTAATGCCTGCTGGCAGTTGAGTGAATATGGATGGGTTATAGAGGGAGATGGTTATAAATGTTATCTAAGTCCATATGACATGTAACAGAAAGAATTATAATTTCTATGAGCATTTCTGTCATATTTTGTTAAGGATATGTTTGTATATGCACATATATTAAACAGATATTTGTGTTTTCTTCCCTTTATTTCTTTGTCATGCAAAATAACATCGATTGTGATAATATAAGTACTCCAGCATTGCTAAATCTAAATTATCATAGTGAATTAGAGGACATTAAAAAACTAAGTGTCTCTCATGAATTCTGGGAGGAAAGTCATGTAATTTGGCTGAATGTGGAATAGTTATGTAATAGTAAACAGAATTATGACCCTGTTGTTTTTTTCATTTGGAAATCAGGATACAAGGAGATGTGGATAGGTGTCAGGTTGACAAGAGGTAGATTTGTGAAACTGATTGTCAACTTGATTAGATCTGGATTCACCTAAGAGATACTCATTCAGGAAGGTTTGGGAAGGCATTTTAAGGAAGTGTTAACTAAGATCCTCCTCCAAAGTAGACAGTGTGGTCCCTCAGCTTTCACAGGTATAAAGAGATCTGAAGAAAATGCAGTGCTGCTACTTGCCCAGCTTTCTTCCTGATGGTGAGTGTAGCTATATTTTTGTTGTAACTATTGCTAACAATGCTGCTACTGCCCTTCACTGACAAGTATCTTCAACTTTAACATGGACTAAAAACCAGTGGCTCCCTGGAGTCTTCCTGGTCTTCCGCACCAGATTGTGAGTACCAAAGCACCTCACATCCCAGACTGAGCAGGTACGAGGTTCTAAGCCTCACCAGCATGCAGGCAGCTATTCTTAGAGCATCTATACACTATCATGTAAATCAATCTAATATGTCCCCTTTTATAATATACTTCATTCATCAATTCTGATCTGTTAGAGCCCCTAATACAAACACTTATGTGGCTTAGTGTGCAGGCTTTGGGTCATATGGTATCACTTTACCTGAAGATTGAGTTCAACCATGTAGGCAGTTAATCAATCATGCCTACATAACAAAGTGTCAATAAAAATTCTGAATGCTGAAGCTCTAGTGAGCTTCCCTGAATAGACAATAACACATCAATGTGCATTGTCGATGCTGGGTTGAAGAACAAGAGCTTAGAGAAGCATGTCTTGACTGTAGGACAAGAATACAACTACAGCCTTTTATTAGCCCCAGAATTAGTTTCTTGACGTAAGTTTTTTTTTTTCCCAGGGGATGACCTCTGTATCTGGGTCTCCTAACAGTAGAATTAGATATTGGTACTTATATTCCTTTCTTATAATAAGCTGTAAGTGAGCAAAACAACTTTCTGCTAATTCAGTGAGATCATCTAGCAGATTGTCAAATCTGATGCTATTTAGAGGAACCCCTTTCTTGCACTTGGTTCTGGAAATGGGGAAAATCTTGGGATTGTGCCCACAAACAACTTTTCTAACTTTAGGTAATATATAAATCTGAAATCCATAAACAGAATAATTTTAATTTTTGTTGTTTAAAACTTTGTTCTTTACATATGATATGAAAATCATCAACTTATCTTTTCATTGGGTATATCTATATCTACATATATAGATATAGATATATGGTAAGTTGAAGCAAAAGGGGGTGATTTTTGAATACTATTTTTTTTTTTTGGTGAAGTCATTGAAATGCTTTGGTTCTATGATCCCAAGACAGGAATAGAAAGATAGAGAAAATTGTAGCACACAGAAAAGGAAAATGGCCCCTCCCCCTGAGTCTGGTTGAATCTCAGAACAATGAATAACATTTGCTCTGAAGGTTGTTGACATAGAGATAGCACTCCTTTCTTATGTAGATGGTTTATGTTAGGCTTAAGGCATGGGTAGGGCCTTTTTGCTTTCCAAATCATTTTCTATGAGTTTTAAACAAGAGTATTAACTTTGTTTACAGTAAAGATATTCTACCTTCCTGAATTCCAGAGAAATAGACTTTTCATTATCAATTGTAATCTTATCTGATTCTCCTATGTAACTACCCTGTGGTCTCATTTAAGTTTCTTAGCAACCCTTTGAAGATATTAGCTTCAAACTCCACCAAAACATCTATGTGACTATTAAAATGACAGTGAAGTTTGACTCCCTCTCAGAGAAGCTCACATCCACGCTCCCTTGTAAGCCTTATTTTCTTCTGGAGTAGCTCTCTTTCTATGACATCTTGTGCTTAAAAAATGCATTAAAATATTTTTTCTTTGATTATTCAAAGAAGAGGGCTAATATTGGCAAAAGTAAGCATCACATTTCATCCTCCTCTGAGTTTTTATATGGTCACTGTATTCCTCCTCTTTATTAAAAATAGATTCATTTATCATACAGTATAATCTGAATACAGTTTCCCCTCTACTCCTCATAGTCTTGTCCCCCGTCTCCCCACCCATCTGGAATTGCTTCCTCTGTCTCTCTGTAGAAAAGGAACGGCTTCTAAGAGATAACATCAAAACATAGCAAAATAAAATAAAATAAGACAAAACAAATACCATCACTTTGACATTGGATAGGGCAAACCAACAGAAGTAAAGGAGCCCAAGAAAAGGGACAGGAATCAGAGACCCACTCCTTCCCACACTCAGGAGTCCCATAAAAAGGCTAAACTATATATGCAGAGGGCCTGCTACAGACCTGTGTAGCCCTTGCACTTGCTGTTTGAATCTCTGTGAATTCATATGAGCTTTGCTTAGTTAATTAAGAGGGCCTTGTTCTCTTGGAGTCCTCCATCCCCTCTGGTTCTTTCATTCTTTCTGCCTTCTGATATCTTCTTCAATGTTTTTCTTCAAAGACTTGAATATATCATACAAGTCTCTCACTTGCTTGGTTAGAGTTACCCCAAGATATTTTATATTATCTGGGGCTACTGTGAAAGGTGTTGTTTCCCTGAATTCTTCCTCAATTCATTTGTCATTTGTATAAAGGAGGGGTACTGATTTTTTTTTGAGTTGTGTATCCAGTCACTTTGCTGAAAGTGTTTGTCAGCTGTAGGAGTTCCCTGATAGAAATGTTAAGTCACTTATGTATACTATCATATTATCTACAATGATACTTCTGCTTTTTCCTTTCCAATTTGTATCCTTCTATGTATCTTGTATCTATCCTTGATCTCCTTCAGTTGTCTTATTGCTCTAGCTGAGCCTTTAAGCACTATATTGAATAGGTATGGAGCATAGACTACTTTATCTTGTTCCTCATTTTAGTGGAATTGTTTTGAGTTTCTCTCCATTTAATTTGATGTTGGCTATAGGTTTGCCGTAAACTGCCTTTATTCTCTTAGGTATATTCCTTGTATCCCTAATCTCTCCAGGACTTTTATTATGAAGAGGTGTTGGATTTTGTCAGAGAACTTTTCTGCATCAAATGAGATGATCATGTGGTTTTTGTCTTTCAGTTTGTTTATATGTTGGGTTATGTAACAGAATTGGTCTATAAAACTCTTACATTGTTGGGTGTGGTGGGTATTGTTGTACCCATGTAGCAAAACCCCCAGAGACCACCAAGGAGTCAGTTTCTGATGCAAGCACACAAGAGTCTTTTTATTGTCCAGTTCAAACCTAGACTGCCGCCTGGCGGGTGGAGGAAAATGCAGCAGTAACAGCAGGCTCAGGGGAAGGAGAGTTTTTATGGGAAAAAAAATCACAAGCTGGGAATTACATGCTTTGGTATTTTTGGATTGGGTAAAAGGGTTATGGGCCAAGGTGATTTTTTTTTTTTTTTTTTTTTTTTTGGTCTTTTATTGGTCTAGACCTTCCCTTTGTGGGAAACCGCAACCTGCTGACAGGATATCTGAATATCTGCAGTGGCCAAAAACCACCAACAGGATGTCTGTAGGAGCATCTGGATCTTGTTAAACTTTACTGCCCTGTTTGTTAATTGCCTTCTTCTAGGGTATCTGTTCAAGTTGTCATGGCACATTCCTAAGTTTCTTCCTGGCCCCAGTCACCAGGTGGTCTAAGATGGTGGCCCTTCCCTAAGATAGAGTCTGTAAAGTCACGTCTAGGCCTTCATATTTCCTTCACAGTTATCTGTTCTATGACCCTGAAGTCCTAGAGACCTAGCAGGTAACTGCTCTGTCACCTATGACCTGGAAGTGCATGTCCCTGGGCGTGGCCTCTCAGCTACCCTTAAGGCCTGAAATGCACTTATGCATCTCTCTCCACTCCCTTGTATGACTTAAATGCTAGGACAGTCTCCAGGCAGAAGAACAGTGTGGGACCATGCCTCACCTTTTTCAAGACCCTGCGACAATTCCTCTGTTCTGTCTTGTGAATTTTCCTTTCTTAATAAATCCCTTGCCCTTTAAAAAGACTCAGTGGATTTCACACTTTAGTTGGGTGTTTATGTAGTTTAGGTATCAGGTAGCTGTGACCCCATAAAATGAACTGGACAATGTTCTTTCTGTTTCTATTTTGTGGGATAATTTGAGGAGTATTAGCATTAGCTCTTCTTTGAAACTCTGGCAGAATTCTGCCCTAAAACTGACTCTGGGCTTTTTGTTGTTGTTGTTCTTTGGGAGACTGTTAAGTATTGCTTCTACTTCACTAAGAATTATAGATCTGTTTAAATTGTTTTTCTCATCTTGATTCAACTTTGGTAAGTGGTACCTATTGAGAAAAGTATCCATTGTGTTTAGATTTTCTAATTTGTTGTAGTACAGTGTGTCCTTATCATTCTTGGATTTCCTCAATGTCTGTTGTATGTCCCTCTTTTCATCCCTAATTTTGTTAATTTGGATCTTCTCCCTCTCTACCTTTTAGTTAATTTGACTAAGAGTTTGTCAATCTTACTGGATTTCTCCAAGAACCAACTCTTTGTTTCATTGATTAAAGAACCAATGAAAAATGTATTGTTCTCTTTGTTTCTATTTCATTAATTTCAGTCCTCAGTTTCATTCATTGTGTCCCACAGGTTTGGGTATGCTGTATATTCATTTTCATTGAATTCTAAAAGTCTTTAATTTCTTCCTTGATCCACTTTTCATGCAGTAGAGAGTTGTTCAGTTCCCATGAGTTTGTAAGTATTCTGTTGTTGTTAATATCCACCTTTAATTTGTGTTGGTCTTATAAGGTGCAGGGAGTTATTTCAATATTTTTGTATCTGCTGAGACTTGCTTTGTGATTGAGTATGTGGTCATTTTTGGAGAAAGTTTCATGAGGTGCTGAGAAGAAGGTGTATTTTTTTGTGATTGGGTGAAATGCTCTGTAAATATCTCTTAGGTTCATTTGGTTTATAAAATCTGTTAGCTCCAATATTTCTCTGTTTTGTATTTGTCTGGATGACCTGTCCATTGTTGAGAGTCAGGTATTGAAGTCTCCCCCTATCAGTGTGTGAGGGTCAATATATGATTTAAGCTGTAGTAGTGTTTCTTTTACATATTTGCGTGCCTTTGTGTTTAGAGCATAGATGTTAAGAATTGGTATGTCATCTTGGTGGATTTTTCCTTTGGTGAGTATATAGTGTCCTTCCCTATCTCTTCTGGTTAGTTTTCATTTGAAATCTATTTTGTTAGATATTAAAATGCCTATGTCATTTGCTTGGAATATCTTTTTCCAACCTATTTTCCTGAGGTAATGCCTATCCTTGATATTGAGGTGTGTTTCTTGGATGTAGCAGAAGTATGGATCCAGTTTTTGTATCTGTTCTGTTAATGTGTCTCCGTTTTCTTTTTTATTGCTATTTTAATAATTTCATATGCATTTAAAAAAACAAACAATTTTTTTTACCAAGTTTAAAATTCACATTCAAATTTCCTCTAGGTTATCCTAGCATTCCAATTAAGCAGCATTTTGTCTTTGTGCTATAATGAGATAAAGTTTGGGGAGTATAACCCTATACATTTAGAGAATTTATTTATTTATTTATTTATTTTTAAACTTTTATTGATGTTTGTGTGTGGGAGCCCATAGTGACTCCAGCTTGTGGCTTGATTCCATCTTGACTTAAGGTTAGAGAGTTCAAGCTTATTTTTGCTCTTCAAGGCTGAAAATCAGGATGTTTGGCCAAAGGCATGGTTACTAGATGTTTTGAGAATTAGGGAGGTGTTTACGCTTGTTTGTTCATTGAACTATGGTAAGGATGTCTTTTGCCTCCCCCTGGCTTTGGGTATATAAAGGCTATGAGAAATAAATTCAGGGATGCTGCAGTATTCACTGAGAGCCCTCTGGATTCTATCCTATGTCTCTGTCTTTTCTTAATCCTCACTCTCTTATTCAGGTGCTGGTTGACAGGTCGGCTGGTCCTACATTTGTGGATTTCACATCATGCATTCCAATCTCCCTGTCCCCTGGAATCTGCCCTCTGTCCTTGTAACCTTCCTCCCAATACCAAACCAAATTTAAAAGAAAAACCAAAAATAAATCAAAACAACCAAACAAAACAAAACAAAAAAGAGAAGATTCTTGATATGGAAGCTATAGTGTGGCTCATTGAATTACACGATTTACCCTTTAGTCTACTCATCTTTACTTGCAAGTGTTCTTTGCCATGAATCTCTGGTCTGGCTCGAGGCCTCTGGTTTCTGCTACACCACCGATAATAGGCTCTCACTGGGGCTCCTCTTGGATATCCTGTTGTTGTCCTGTGTCATGGAGACCCTGCTGTTTTTGGATCTGTAGGTTTGTCCCCTTCACATGCTCCAACAGTTCATAGATTTGGTGGATGTTGAGTGGACTGGGGAGCCAGACCAGAGCCATGACAGGTCCATGATAGGGACTAGACCTTAGTTTCAGTTTACTGGAACTGGCTGGAGCTGAGCAAGCACTTCTTTGAAAGACCACAACTCAGGGGCAACCAATCAGTAGGCGCCCTTCAGCCTTTGGCTAGCTAAAGATAGCTTTTTTTTTTTTTTAACCTTCCCGTTAACAAGCCCCTAACCACTACAGCCTTCAACCACTCAGCTCCCAGACAAATTTTTTTAAAACCAATCAGCACCAGATTAATTCCTCCTCCTTGGAATTCCCCTAGCTCTGCTTAAAAGGAGTGTACTTCCTTCGGGTCACTATTTGCCACCCCTACTGTTAAAAATAATAAACGCTCTTGCTAAATTGCGTACGTGACTGTGGCTGTTGGTCTTTCTTTGGGGTTTCTCTCCGACCCTAACAGATGTTGGGGTGGGCCAACTCAGCCCTGTTTCTGGGCCTGGATCGTAGCTGCGTTGGTCAGCCCGCTGGCTTTCCCTAATCTTCACTACCCAGGTGAGCTCTCCCAGCATAATCCTGGGGCACCAATATGGTCTAAGGTAGCTGACCAGATATTGAGCTTCTGCAGATTCCTTGGTGGTAACAGGAACGGTGGACATCAATGTGAAGGTCTAGACTTGATTTTACCGGCTTTATCTTAGAGAAAGGGTCACCATCTCAGACCACCTACTGTACTCAGTTCCGGGAAGGACCTTAGGAATGTGCCATGACAACTCGAAGGGATACAGAGCAATATCCTCCTGCAGACATCCTGTCTGTGGTTTATGGCCCTTGAAGATATCTAGATAATCCTGCTAAGCAGTCCAGATCATCCTGTTCAGCGGATTGTGGTTCCCCACCAGAAGTCTAACCCAATGGTTTCAAATATGGTTTTGTGCCCAAAGTCTAGACCAATAGTTCCAAAAAATCACCTTGCCCCATATCCCTTCTACCCAGTCCCAAAGTGCCAATTCCTGGCTTGTGGTTTTTCCCTCTAAAAACTTTCTATACCTGGGCTGGTGGCCGCCAACACATTTCCTTCCATGTGCCCTGGGGTGGCCCAGGTTACACCTGAATAAAAGGACCCTTATGTGCTTGCATTGGAAACTGGCTCCTTGGTGGTCTCTGGGGGGTTCAAGAAAGGGGTACAACAATCAACTTAGACCCTGGCTGCTGCAGGGCCAAGCAGTATGTCATTTTATTAGGGGAATTGAGACCATTGATATTGAGAGATATCAATGACCTATGACTGTTGATTTCTGTTATTTTTGTTGTTGTTGGTGGTGTCTGTGTATGCTTTCCTTCTTTTGATTTTGCTGGCCTGAGATTATTTATTCCTGTGTTTTTACGGTTGTAGTTAACCTTCATAAGTTTGAGTTTTCCTTCTAGCTCTTCTGTAGGACTGGATTTGTAGATAAAATCTGATTAAATTTGGCTTTATCATGGAATATC
This sequence comes from Peromyscus maniculatus bairdii, assembly GCF_049852395.1. Classification (NCBI taxonomy): domain Eukaryota; kingdom Metazoa; phylum Chordata; class Mammalia; order Rodentia; family Cricetidae; genus Peromyscus; species Peromyscus maniculatus. The sequence continues at coordinate 57,633,034 of NC_134866.1, forward strand.
TTTTCTCCATCTATGGTATGATAGCCTGGGCTGAGATCTGTGGCCACTTAGACTTTGTAAAACATGCGTCCAAGCCTTTTTGGCTTTTGGAGTCTCCATTGAGAAGTCAGATGTAATTCTAATAGGTCTGCCTTTATATGTTATTTGGGCTTTTTCCCTTGCAGTTTTTAATGTTTTCTGTTTTTTATGTTTAGTGTTTTGATTATTATTTGCCAAGGGAATTTTCTTTTCTGGTCCAACCTCTTTGGTGCTCTGTATTCTTCTTGTAACACTATAGGCATCTAATTTTTTAGGTTAGAAAAATTTTCTTCTATAATTCAGTGAAAACATTTCCTGAGCCTTTGTGCTGGGTTTCTTCTCCTTCCTCTGTATCTATTATTCTTAGGTTTGGCCTTTCATAGTGTCCCAGATTTCCTCGATGTTTTATGTCAAAACTTATTTATATTTAACATTTTCTTTGACCAGTATGTCCATTTATTCTATTGTATCTTCAGTGTCTGAGATTCTCTCATATTCTGTTGGTGAAATTTGCCTCTGTAGTGCCTGCTCAAATTCTTAAATTTTTCATTTCCAGAATTCCTTCGGTTTGTTTTCTTTATTAATTCTATTTCCAATTTCAGGTCTTGAACGGTTCTATTCATTTCCTCCCATTGTTAACTGTGTTTTCCTGGATTTCTTTAAAGGGTTTATTTACTTTCTCTTTAAAGACCTCCATCATTTTCAGACATGCTGTTTAAGGCATTTTGTTTGTGCTTCAGCTCTTCCGGCCTGTTCTGGCAAGGTTGTGGGTTCTAGTGGAGACTCATTTTCCTGGATATTATCAATTGTGTTTATATACTTGTGGCTAGCCATCTGGGATTGGGATGAGTATAGGTCTAGGTGCTAATTTCTGGCTGTTGTTGAGTGGTTATTTTGTTCCTTGGTTTCTGTTTCTTCTCTGAATTTCAGGAGAGTGTGATGCCTGTGTGTTGTCTGGTAGGAAACTTGTGGATTTTGTGATACCTCAGTAAAACCACCCACTCTATCCCCTACAGACAAAGAGAAGCTTAAACCAGGATTCCTAAGTGTAGATTAGAACTTAGACCCCTTTTCCCCAGGTGGCTGTATCTGCTACAGGGACTTTGGAAAACACTGTCAGGATATTCGACCAAAAGACTAAAAAGGGAGGCCGGTTAAAATAAATTATATGGTCTTAAATATAAATTATATTTAAGAACTAGCTTCACAAAGAAAGAGGAACGCTCCTTCCAACCTCCCTGCTGTGAGTGAGAGATTTGGAAGAGCCTCCCTGGAGGCTTATAAACTTAGAAAACACCTTACTTTTGCCTTCTGTACCTAAAGTCTCCAATGGTGGCTTTGGGGATGTGATCTAGGCACAACAAGACCCTCACTCTATTGTCTCAAAAAGGGGGCCTTAGACAAAGATATCTCAATATAGATAGACCTAGGCCAGTTTCAAGTCCCCAGAAATGATGGTGCCAGCCCCAGGAACTCAAAAGAACAGAGTCAGGTTGTCTGATGGTAACCAATTAACCACGAGATGCCCCTCTCCAGAGATAACATGACCTGACCCTGGAAAGGAGTTGTAAAACTCCTGACAAGGCAAACAGACAAGCTAGAATAAGATAAAGTCCAGGCCCAGGAAAAACTGGACCAATCAAGGATGGACCCATACTAACCTCCTCCCCTCTAAGAAATTTTATGGGTTTTGCCTATAAAAACTAACTTCCCCAAGAAAGAGTAACTCTTCCTGCCTCAATTGAGATGGCTTGAGATGAGTTCCCTGTCATGACTTGTAACAGATAAACCTTGCTTTTGCATTCTGGTATGCTCGTCCTTGGTGGTCTCTCTGGGGGTTACGATCTGGGCACAACAGATTTGTTATGGATGTCCACTAAGGGTTCCAGGTAAAATGTGTTTCTGGATATTAGGAACCAGCACTTAGGAATGGGGATACACTAGGTTTCTGAAGGGTTTCACAGGAGTGGGAAGAGCAGAATGTCTCACCAGGATCTGTTTATTTAGTCTCCTCTTGTATATTATTAAAAGGATCAGTCTTAGTAATATACTTCCCAGGGGGTCAGGAGAGAAACTACGAACTGTGAAAACTATTTTCAGGAAATAGAATCTCAGCACACTGAGCTCTTTAGTCTGTTATGCCTGGATCGTGGAGACCCCCAAAAGACCACCACTGAATCCTATTGGAGAAATGTTTTCCTCCACGAATCTGAGTTGCAAAAATGTTAGAGCTGAGTTTTAGTTATGGGAAATAGGTTTAATTTGATTTGTAACTGAAGTGAAAATCTGCTGTTTGATAGCATGTGTGCATGTGCCATTTGATGTGAAGAGTGCAGGTGATAGATAAGATGACAGATGCCTAAGAAGTCGGTAATAGACGCCTGGAATAGAAGGAAGAAATGCCAAATATGGTATAGTGGTATTTCTTTGATCAGTTCTCTGATCAAAGACAGACCAGCTGTTAGCCAGGAAGGTACAAATCTCTTTTCCTTTTTCTTTATCTCTGTCAGATCTCAATGCACAAAAGAGGTATGGGGAGAGAAAATTGTGTCTGGCTTCTGTAGAGGTGTATAAAATTAAAAATTTAATTTTAATTAAAATCATAGATAAACAAAAGTATCATGGACAACTTAGATAGCTGTTGTTGAAAAGACTGGGAAAAATATATTATATTAAAGAAAGAAAGAGAATTTGTGCTGCATAGGCACAGTTCCTGTTCTGGTAGTTCCTTCCCAGCTACACATGGGCTACTGTAATTCCAACAAGATATCTAGGTTCATGCAACACTTTTCTTGCTTTGTCTCCTTTTTCTTCACAGATTTATGGGCAATATTTTTGTGCCCTGGGGAAGTGGGAGTCTACTACTTAGGGGGCAGTGAGGGAAGGAAAAGCCTCTTTCTGTTTTCAGTACATAACCTCATTCTTGATTGTTGACAATTTGGAGCATATACATGAAAAGACTATTTTCTATTGGTTGTTGTTATGGAAATACCAATTTCTTTCTTTCTTTCTTTCTTTCTTTCTTTCTTTCTTTCTTTCTTTCTTTCTTTCTTTCTCTCTCTTTCTCTCTCTCTCTCTCTCTCTCTCTCTCTCTCTCTCTCTCTCTCTCTTTCTCTCTCTTTTCTTTTCTTTTTTTTTTTTTTTGAGACAGGGTTTCTCTGTGTAGTTTTGGTGCCTGTGCTGGATCTCACTCTGGACCAGGCTGGCCTAGAACTCACAGAGATCCGCCTGACTCTGCCTCCTGAGTGTGAGTGCTAGTGCTGGGATTAAAGGCAAGTGCCATCGCCGCCTGGTGCAAATACCAATTTCTTTTGCTTAATAATATGTCGCTCTCAAACTTATTGGGTTAAAATAGCAATGACCAAGTCTCCAATTGTTTCTGTGTGTCAAGTGTTCAGAGTAGGACACAGAGAGATTGACTGGTCTCTACAAAATTTACGACCTCACTGAAAGACTCAGAAATTAAAGTGATGATTTCATTCCTGCATAGCTTTGAATTGTTGGATGAAATACCTATTTGTGTCAATGGTAAGGAGCTTACTACTTGAGTGGGGCTTTATCTCATATGACACTGGAAGGTCAAGCCACTCATCTTTTGATATAGTTCTTAATACTTTATTATTAAAAATAGCCGGGCGGTGGTGGTGCACGCCTTTAATCCCAGCACTCGGGAGGCAGAGCCAGGCGGATCGCTGTGAGTTCGAGGCCAGCCTGGGCTACCAAGTGAGCTCCAGGAAAGGTGCAAAACTACGCAGAGAAACCCTGTCTCGAAAAACCAAAAAAAAAAAAAAAAAAAAAAATAACTATACTTTTATCCAAATTTCACTGTTTTCCCTATTCATTTTTCTTTTTTTTTCTCTACGATGCTGTATTGAAAGTCTCATTTGGCTCCTCTTAGTTCTTGATAGTTTCAAGACATGCTTTATTGTGATACTGGCTGAAGAAACAGTGGTTATGTATTTTGTCCAATGTTTTTCTCATGGTCAGACAAGGATTATTCATTTATAGGAGGTTTATATTGTTCTGATTTTAGATTTTTTATGAGTATGTGTGTGTGCCTGTGTGGGCCTATGTGAATCATTTGTGTGCACAGGCCACTGGAGGCCAGAGGGCATGGGATCCTCTGGAACTGGAGTTACAGGCACTTGTGAGCCCTGGCACCTGATGTGAGTACAGGGAATCAAACTCAGGTTCTCTGGAAGAACAACAGTAAGTGCTCTTAACAGCTGACCTATCTCTTGATCCCTGCTGGCTTATTTTTAATGAACTTATTCATGGTTGTCAGCCTACCAAAATGAAAGTATGTTGCCTTTTCATGATTGAAAAAACTCTGTCTGAAGGACAACATCCAAAAATGCTTAGTATACAAAGCTTTTCAGAAACTTTTTTCTTCAGTTGAAAGTTCTACCCTACAAATCACTTGAGCTCTAGCCTGAAATGGAATCTTAACAGTCTTACAATGTTATGACTTCCACCCAGGCATTCTTGGCTTGTTTTAATAGGTTCTGTTTTTCCTCAAGAGCATTCCTTTATACTGCTACACTTATTTCTCACCCAAATTCCCCCACTTCCCACCCTCCTATCCTATCTGTAACTAAGTTTCTCCAACTACTGTAACAGTGCAGGCATCAATTTATTCAAACGATGTTTATTGTATATTTTGTGACAGGCATCTTCTGGTTGAAGATATCTTAAAAAGACAAGATAAAGCCATTGCTCTAATCCAGCAAACATTTTAGTGGATCAGGAACACTGTCAATAGATCACATCGCCCTCTCTTTTGAAGGAGGCAGGAGTTGAGATTTAGTACAAAATACGGGAGTGAGGTACAGTATACTTTCAAGATTTCTGGAACCCCTTCTCTGGAAATACTACAAATGCAGGCTTGCTATCTGCCAGCCGTTCCTCTGTTACCTGAAGAGTCAGTCTTAGTTCTGGTGTCCAGTTCTTGCTTTGGCCTTAGTAGGCAAAATTATGGTTTCGGAATTAAAAACAAATCAGAATAGCATGTAAAAATAATAAAACCATTTGCCTCTATTGCTCACCCCTAATCTACCCATAAGAGAAGCAACTTTCAAACACGTTTGGAAAAACAGAGCACCAAGGCACTTCCCATTCGAGTCAGCCGTCATTAGAATGTCCTGTCTTAATTTCGGGGTAGTTGCCGTCTTTCCAACACAGGTAGGCCTCCTGGCTCGTCTTGAGTAGCACAGCCCGGGTGAAGCCACATAAGCAAAGAACCGGCGCGCGGAACTCGCCTAAGTCACAGGGAGCAGGGACACTCCTCTCCCAGAACAGGGCTTTAGGGCCGACTCTGCACACCAGCACCCAGCCCGCGCGCCTGCAGCACCTCGGGAGCAGAGCCAGGCGCCCGCCCCGCCCACTTCCGGGTTGTTGGCGCCGCGGCCGTCGCATGCGTGATGACGCCGAGGTCCCCCGCAGACCCCGGAAGTGCAGCTCGCAGCCGGTGGGGGCGCGGGTCCCGGAGAGAGCGCCGCGGCGGCCGCGCGGGGGAGTCGGCCCAGGCTGGAAGGCCACGCCTCCTCCCGCGCACCCCCTCAGCCGAGCCGCTGGGGGCAGAGCTCAGGTAGGGCCGCGCTGGCCGCCCCGCCGCCGCGGCGGGACCCTGCGGGCCGGCCGGGCCGGGTCTCGGGCGGGGAGCTGGCGCCGGTGCCTGGCCGTCCCCGGGCCCACGGCGGACCCGTGCCTCTGACCTGGGCCCGCGGTCTTGCGGAAGGGCTGCCTCCGCCCGCCCTCCAGGCCGGGGGGACACGTGCGTCCTGCGTGGCCAGCCTTGGGTCTGAGCCCACGAGGCTCCGGCTGTCACCACAGCCCTCAGACACAGTTAGGGACCCCCCACTCACTGTATCGCAGTGATCTGGTTGAAGTTGTTGTTAGCTGTTCGTTTTTAATGCAAAAAGTGTTCACTGCTAAAGCTGTGGCATGCATTTCGTGCCAACATTAGAGTGTGGTGATAAAGTGCCCTCAAAGCTTTCATCGTGTGAAACTGAGTAGGATGTATACACTCTTTTCTAAGTTACTTATATTTGGAAGCGGACTTTTCTCCCACATCCTGTACTTCTCGTTTTCCAAAGTGTCCGTCGTTTGGGGCAAGTAACTTTTGTCTACGTGTGTTTGGGCTGCATTTTAAAGACAAATAGCATTGTCCATTTTCCCCAAATCAAAAAAGTTGCAGAGGGAAAGTTCTGTGGTCTGGACCTACAACTGCCTTGTTTTATTTGTTTTTAAATAGGTGCAGTGTGGTGGTGCTCTCATCTTAAAGCTCATGGTTTGGTTTTGCCTTAAAGCACTGTCAAAAGTGTTCTGTTTCTCCTGGTTCTTTATCCTTTCTTGAGAGGGACAGATGCCCTTACTCATTCTGAAGCTGAATTAGAGCACTCCTTAGGTGCTAAATTCGGGTTTCAGTGGAAGTGCTGCGATGGAGCTTTCTGTAAACTTAACTTGTTTTAAACTAGGAGTCTGGTCCCTTTAACCAGTGAAGCTGGCCGGAATGGGTTTTTGTCTGTGACTGCAGCAGCAGTTGTAAATGGTAGAACAGTATCCAGGCCAAGAGGAAAGTAGGATTTATAAAGCTGTGAGCATCAACCTTTTCATTCATCTAGCTGTACTGATGAGCCACCTTAGGTAAGTCAGGTAATGTCCCATGTCCGGGGAAGACAGTAGTGAACAAGGTAGAGAGAAGTCTGGTGTCCTTTATTCTAGTGGGTGAAGAACAACAGTCCATAAGCAAATGCATGAAAACTAGTGAGGATCGTAAGGAAAAATAAAGCAAGTGGAGGGGGAGAGAATGATGTGAGTGCTGTTAGAGAAGGTGGCAGGCTCAGAAGTCTCTTTGTTAAGGGGGTAGTTGAGTAGAGGTCTGAATTAAGTGGGGGGCTGGACTTCAGTTATGGGGGTATGTTCAGGTGAGTACAATGACCGAGGTTGAAACACATTTGTTATCACTTGGAATAGTAAAGATGTAGGGCTTACCAGTTTGGAGAATGAATATTCAGTTATTTGTTATGTTCATGAAAGATCGTATTTATTTATCACCAACTTAGCTTTGCAAGAAGAATCTAGGGTCAGTCCACATTAAAGGTGTTTCCATGCTCTTTGTTGAGCTCAAACAAAATTACCAATATTTAGTCAGTTAGTGTAACACGTGTTGCCTTTGTTTTTGTTAAATTGAGTTTGTCCGATAGTGTCAATATTTAGTGAATACTTCTCCTCTGTGCCAACCTTACTTTCATTTACTTTATCACTATAGTAAGATGTACCCAACATAATACGTTTTAATAATTTCAAGTATTCCATTCAGTAACACAGCATGTGTTCACACTGTTGTGTGACCATCATTGCCGCTTGTCTTCAGTACTTTTCGTCTTTCCTAGCTGAAGCTCTGTACCTGTTAAATACTCACTCCTCTTTGCCAACTACCATTAGCCCCTAGCAACAATGCACCTTCTTCTGTGCCTGTGACCACTGTGGACACATCATATGAGTGTACTTACGCAGCATTTGTCCTTTTGTGACTGGCTTATTTAACTTAGAATAATGTCCCCAAGTTTCAACTATTATTGTATATGTCAGAATGTCCTTCCTTTAAAAGCTGAGTATAATAGTCACAGTATAAATGTATTCCTTTTTTACCTGTTTGTTTATCTGTGGACACCTGGGTTGCTTTTACTTTTTGGCTACTGTAAATGCTGTTGTTGTGTGTATAAACATGTTTGTCTTACTTGCATTTCTTCTGGTTATAGATTCATAAATGAAAATATTTCTTTACATGGTAATTTGGAATAGTTTGCATCTTGAATGTTCCTATCTTAAGGTTTGGTCCTCAGAGAAGTGACATGGAGAAAAGTAAGTCCTGGTTGGAAGTTTTAGACCATTGAGGGCATGACCTTGAAGAGGACAGTGGAGCCTTAGCCCCTTCCTCCTCCCTTTGCTTTTGCTTCTTGGCTAATAAATGAGCAGTTTGCTCTGCCTGTGCTCCTTTCTGCCCCCACCATAATGTGCTCCCTTCCACAGCTACAAAAGCCATAGGGCCAACCAAAGATGTATGAAACCTCTAAAACTGGGAGCCAAAGTAAAACTTTTCTCTTTATATGTTGATTACCTTCGCATTTGTTATAGTGATGGAAGCTGACTAACATGTAATTGTGTGTCTAAGGCTTTAAGGAATTGCCGTACTGTTTACCACAATGACTCCCTGGTTTTTCTTTCCTACCAGCAATGCACAGTATCCTAATTTCACCACAGTGTTGTGATTATTTCTCCACATTTTCACCAAACCTTTTAAAACAGTAATTGCCATTCTCGTAACTATATAGTACTATCTGTAGTTTTGATTCACAGTCCTATGATAATTGGTGATGTTAAGTATTTGTGTGTGTGCGTGTGCGTGTGCGTGTGTGTGTGTGTGTGTGTGTGTGTGTGTGTGTGTGTGTGTGTGTACTTTTTGGCCACATGTCTTTTTTGGAGTTTTTAGAATAGTTTTTTCAGTCCAGGCTGGCTTCAAACTCATGATGCTTCTGTCACAGCACACACATTTATCAGCTAGCAGGTGTGTAACCATACCCAGGTTTTTGGGGAAAGTGTGATACTAGGAATTGAACCAGTGCCTTATGCATGCTAGACAAATGTTACAGCACTGAGCTATGTCTCAAGCTTGTTCATTTAAGATCTGATTTTAATAAAACTTTTTGAGATTTAATTGATATTTTAAAGTATTGGGTTGCTTTTTAAGATGGCAAACTCCATATGTTTTCTTGCTTTTTAAGCCCAAAGTTCTACAATAGTAAAAACCCTCAAATGACTAGGCTAGTTATCTACAATCATCCCATGCTTAGAAATTAAATAGAAACAAAAGCAAAACTGTGAAGTCTCTTTGTACAGTGAACAAAACTTTCAGTATCAGATTGTGATGAAAACAGCCCAGAGACACCAAAGATCTCCCTGCTTCACTTTGTTGTTTTATTCTCTAATTGAAAGGAAGAGGATGTATTGATTGGCTGGTTGTACCTGTGAAGTAGATCTTTTTTGTTTGCTAGCTGAGAAGAGAAGGAAATAGAAGGCAAAATGATGAAGAGTAAAGATATGTTGGGTAGCAATAAAACAGTCTGATGTGGTTAGGAGGACGGTGACAAAGGGGATCAGTAATAATAGACAGGGAGCTCCATGACTGCCAGGTCAGAGAGGACCCAACAACCATTAATGAGAATGATAAAGATTCACAGATTGGAATGGGATGGGGAAGAGGGTGAGAGAGTGCAAATCCCCAATCACTTCTCAGCTTGTGGTTCTGAAGTAAAACTCTGAGTAATCCAGGGAGACCTGCTCTATATCAAGAACTATGTTTCAATTTATGTGGTTCAATAGTCATTGTTTGGAAAGTATGAGCTATGTGTAGTCCTGCAGAATAAGCTAAGTTCTTGAGAATATGTTTTTGTTTTTTTTTTTGACAGAGATTTAGTTGAGTACAAACCCCCTCCCCCCAGGCTCTTATTATATAACTTTGGCTGGCCTGGAATTTGCCATGTAGATCAGGCTGGTCTCAGACTCAAGAGATCCACCTGCTTCTGCCTCCCAAAAGGTGATATTAAAGAGAGGCGCCACCATTGTTGGCTATTAAAATATTCTTATATGTAATTTTTAAAATGGAAAGAAAGATCTTACTGAAGAATGACTGAATGTCCACTAGGTTACAGTAACAATTTTTTAAAAAAAATTTTGCTATTGGATTTTTTTGTATGCAAGCATCATTTGTTAAATACTTTGGGGATAGTATACTTCTCAACTCTTTTGGTTATAAAGCTCATTTAAATCAACATTTTTCTGTAGTTTAAGTAATGAATGAAAAAATTATGCCATAATTTTTGTTACCATTCTTCTGCTAACTGAAATTTATTAACTTGCTCCATCTGAGGTGACAGATGAGTAACTTGGCTAAGGCTTTGCAGCTGACTTACAAACAAGTTAGAGATAGCAGTACTGCATTGGTTTCTCTGTATCGTTGTCCCCCCCCTTTTTGGAGGTACTTTTGTTTGCAATATATGCAATAATTTTTGTTTCAGAGAAAATATTACTGTCAGGAGAGATTACCAGAGCAACAGCATTTATTGTATGTACAGTTCTTCATAACAGGTTTATATTTGGTTTAAGCATAGTATCAAGTGATCATGAATTCAGTCTTGATTTGTTCAGAGGTTATGGGGTGATAATAAAACTTGGAGTGTGAATTGGGACCTCTTTAATAGATCCTTAGAACAATGATTACAACCAGTACCCAACAGTGTAAATATAAACCATTGTGGGAGATAGGTAGCATTCTTAGGCTCAGATCATGAATCTTTAGGAATGTCTGAATGTTTACATGACATAGGAAGATACAGCATGAGCTATAAGTGAAGGGATTTGGAGGACCTATACAGGTATATAGATAAGAAAGACCTGAGACCATGAAATAATACTACATTTAAAAAAATTATTCATTTATGCCAACTAGTTTGAGGAAGTATTGATACTTTCACAGATAAAACAGAGTCATGGTTCAATTTTTGCAAGTCAGTTTTGGAAAATACTTCTGACTTTATTCTACTTTGGGATACAATTATTAATCTCTTGGGTCATTAGGGTTTTTTTTTTTTATCACAAATGTTTATTTTTATTTTATTTTATTTTTTGGTTTTTCGAGACAGGGTTTCTCTGTGTAGCTTTGCGCCTTTCCTGGGACTCACTTGGTAGCCCAGGCTGGCCTCGAACTCAAAGAGATACGCCTGCCTCTGCCTCCCGAGTGCTGGGATTAAAAAATATGTTTATTTTTATCCTAAATATTGCTCAGCTATGTAGGAGAATACTAGACTAATATGTTCTATAATACTCCATAGAGCACATGTCTGTGGGCCCAGCTACTCAGGAGGATGAGTCAAGAAGCTTAGCAATTTAGTGAGTCTCTCTCAAAATAAGATAGTTTCCAAAAAGGGAAGGGGATGCAGCTTGGCAATAGACCATTTCCTTAATATTATGAGGCCCTGGTATTAGTTGCGGGTACTACAACAAACAGAAGTCTATATAGGACAGAGTTTAAAAGGAACCTTAGGATATATTCCTATCTAATTTAAGTAAAGATCCATGATTTTGATCTCAAAATAAGAAGTCCCCACTACAGGAGGCTTGCATTCTGTATGGTAGTTGGGGGACAGGTTACATCTCCTGGCAATGAACCCTGTCTTCCCGTTGGTTGCTCTTCTGCTGTTGAGACCATGGCTGTTGATGACCACAGGCTCTCACTACCTGCTTTTACTGCTAATTCCCCGATGTTTATAGGCATTTGACATTTTGATTCCCATACCATACAAATTTCAGAGTGACTACCGTTTGCTTTCTGTTTCTGTGGTTATGCCACACCTTTTCTTGCTTCTTTCCAGATACTTTCCGTGTTTGGATTTGACACTGGGTGCAGACACTGCTCTGAGCATGAAAGCTTATTGTCTCGACTAGATTTATGTGTCTCTTGGTCTCCAGTGTCTCCTGTTTTCTTTGTCAGGATCATGGTCTTTCCTATGAGTTGAATTCTGGTCTGAAGTCTAGGTTTTGTTCTAGGACCAACAAAATTGATTTTGCTGGTGGCTATGTGGATCTTTTCACTCTAGCATCAGAGCATTTTTTTTTTTTAAAGTCCATTTCCTACTCTTACAGAGTTATTGAGTACTTTTTTATATATGATCAGTATATATAGAAGTCAGTTTGTATGATGTGTTTGACAGGTGCTTTTGATTAGAGTATTATTTAGAACCAGGAATTTATTCTTTTGAGACTGAGTGGTGGTGGTGGTGAAAATTTTATGTGCATCAGGAATACTACAAGAACTACTAAGACACTGGATAGTTCTGTTTTATCATTGAAAATAAACTACTTAAAACAAGCTTATTTATTCTAAATATTTTTCTTAACAAGAAACTTGTATAATTTTATCAAAACAAGCATATGTGTTTGTGTTTTTAACTGTTTTAATTAAAATGTAAGGTTTCTTACTACCATTTTCATTATTTTTCTCTTTTCTTAAAATGAATAAAGATTCTCAGCTAGGTCAACTCATTACTGAAAAATACCAAATTATATACTAATTTTTTATTGTTTGTTTTGAAATCTAAAGGATGTTAAAGATACCATTTCTGTTTTAGCAAATCTGAAGGAGGCTTCTTCCTTGCATGGAACATAAATTACTGTTGAATTGGAAAATCACTAGGCAATTCAGTGCTGATGAGAACTAATGAATCTGGAAGCCTAAGTGACATTCACTAGTTCATTAAGGATTTAAATATATGTTGCCTATTGCTGTGTAATAAATTATCCCCAAATTTAGCAGCTTGAAGCAAAAGCCTGTATCATCTCACACAGCTTCTCAGTGTCAGAAACTTAGGAACCTTTTGGCTGGGAAGCTCTGAATTAGAAGCTCTGATGAAATTAAGATGTCAGCCGGGGCTGCTTTTGTATATAATTTGGGTCTGTAGGATCTACTCTGAGCTCACTCATGTGGCTATTGGCTGGAAGCCTCACTTAACATGTGTGGTTCTTGATAGGCCTGGTCATAATATGGCTTTCCCAAGCCTAGTCAATTGAGGAAGTGAAGAGGAGAAGCGGGAGAGGAGGAGGGGTGAGAGAGAGGGGGGGGGGCGAGGGAAGGAGCAATGGATGGATATAGGGAGGGAATGCCCCTAATGAACACCATGATTTTTTGTAACATAAATCAAGATATTATGCTATTACTCTGTCTGCTATTGGTTACACAAGCCAAATCTTATATGGTGTTGGAGGTTATGACTCTTAGGGGTTAGGTCTCATCAGGGGACATTTGGGAGGATACCACTGCCCGGCCCCTGATGGTTCACATGAAAGGATGATAAACAACGCTGGTCGCTGTGCTGGTTACCGTGTGGAAAGGTCATGGTCATGACAGAACCCAGTGCTAGTTTTTAGATCTTTATTAAGTGGGAAAAGGGGGAGGGGAAAGAAGGGAGCCAGGCTTGGAGAGAGAGAAAGGTGGGGGGAGGGAGGGAGCAGAGCAGAGAACAGAAAGAGATGCAGATTGCATGACCACACTGTGCATACATAGTCGCCAGTGCCCCTTGATGACATAAGAGACAAGACCCCAAGCTGCGCCTGTGCAGGAGTGAGGGCAGGGTCCTAACAGCATGTCTGTCCCATATACAGAGAACCTTCACCACTTCTTGGGCCCCCGTTTGTCTCATCTGATTATTAAAGCACTTCAAATCAAGAGTCTCATTATAAAATATCAAATTCAGGCGTGAATGACACCAGTTGGAATTTTAGTTCCTTATGTACAGCTTTTTGATTATAAGTCTTTTTCGCTTGCTTTCTGACAGCCAACATACAGTGGAGGGGATGGATAGAATAACAGCTTGTTTTTTCCTTGGGTCTTCAACAAATTTTAAGTCACATTTTATTTGTGTGTGTGTGTGTGTGTGTGTGTGTGTGTGTGTGTGTGTGTGTGTGTGTGTACCTTCTACATTGTGTGGATGTCAATGGAAGGAAGTTAGGGGACAACTTGGAATCTTTTCTCCTTTCACCCTGTAGACACCAAGAATTGAACTCAGGTCACAGGTATGGTGGTGGACATTTTTACCTACTCAGCAGTCTTGCCAGCCCATGTGTTTGGGTCTTAATTTGTAAAGGTTACTAAGTGGTAACAAGCAAAGGACAACACATTATAAGAAATGTTGCCCACCATTCCTCCAAGAAATGAGAGGCATGCTTCCCTATGCATGGTTACAGGAGAAATACCAAGTTTTGGTCTCCAACCAGAGCCAGGAGTAAAGAAGTGTTGAGAACCACATCTGTTATTGGGGTAGCCTCTGGCAAGGCAAGGAACAGACCAAACTGCTAAGGAGTGTTAAGTTTGAGTAGTTCTGGTGTGCTTTGGACTGGAGGACTGATCTTTAGCTGACAGTATCTCATCCTGAGATGTTTAGGGCCAGAGAAACTTTAACTTGATATGTGTAAGTTAGAGAGGTAGTTGGAGGTATAAATGGGATTGGTGTGATCGTAGGCAAGTAGAAATTAACTGGCCCTGGGAGGAACAATCTCCCTCAGAGTCAGTAACATCCCGTTTTCAAAACTCCACAAATATAGAAAGAAATAAGATGTTGTTAATATAGTTGGCACTGTGATGAATGGATGGTAGATAAATAAATACGACACCTAACAAAACGCAGGACACTGCTGCAAGCACTCTTGTTCAGATGGAGGAGAGTAGGGAGAATACAGAGTCGTCTCTGGTTCCTAGCAGTTCTGAAACTGATGGACACATAGGATTCTTAGGGTTGGGATATGACTTGAAAAACACTGTGACTGACTTACAAAACAACAGAAATTTATTGCTCACAGAAGTGGACAATATATTTAATACAGTTAACTTACCATCATAATTTATAGACCACTGTGAACTGCAGTGTAAAGGTGGTTTTCCTCAATGGTGTGACTGACTGGAGCCATAGCTTACTAAAAGCATTCCAAGCCTTGTGAGTAATTTCTGTGGTTTTCCGTTCCAACCTTTTATGTTGGTGTGTGTGTGTGTGTGTGTGTGTGTGTGTGTGTGTGTGTGTGTGTGTGTTAGAGACTAGGCATTTTAGGTGTGTAGTTTCTTAGTCTGCTTACTGTTAGTATTTTTTTCTTTCTTTCTTTCTTTTCTTTTTCTTTCTTTTTTTTTTTTTTTTTGGTGGGGCAGTCCAAAGTTCTTTTCATGGTTATATTTTCTCTTTTAAGTATCAAATATCTTGTGAATTCTGTTAAGATACGTTGTGTTGTGTAATATTATTTTAACTGTGTAAAAGTGTGTTACATTTGTTTCTGCTGCTTTTGTTAATGATGCAAAGATGTGTTACATTTGTTTGATTAAATAAAATTAACCTGGGGTCAGGAGGCTGAGTAGCAACTAGCTGACAGGAAGTGGTAGTGAGGAACTGAGTGGAGAGAGGGTTCTTAAGTGGGGCCTGAGCAGGATGGCCTCTTTTTTGAAGACTTGAGCAAGGAAAGAAGGTAACTATTTGCTATTCAGCCTCTCTGAGCTAGGAGGATTTCACCTTGACCTTTGAATCCCGAGTTCTATAGAAGGATAGAGACTTAGATAAAGTTTCCTCTAGCGGCCATGATAGAACTGGTACCTAACTGCTGCTGGTAGCTGCCAAGTGGCAGTTACCAATTGGGAGAACAGTTGCTTAAGATGCAGCCACTGTATTGAATGAAAAACAACGCAATTGCTTTAGAAAGAAGCTACATGCAAGCAATTTATTGAAATAAATTGTATGTTGGGCTCTTGCTAAGCTTACTGGGAACCATGAACTTAAGGGTCCTAGAAGTTGTGCTGCTGATGTATCTGTGGTGTGCATGCTTGTGTGTTTCCATGTTTACTTGTGTGGCTGCATATCCATGTGCAGGTGCATGTGCATGTGGATGTCAGGCAGAAGACTGGCTTTCTTGAACCCAGAGTTCACTGATACAGCTAATTTAGCTAGCTAGACTTGCTCCACCAATTCCCAGCCTTTGCTGCTTGAGGACCTGAATTACAGGCAGGCGGCCAGCCTGACTCACATTTTCATGGCTGCTTGAGATCCCAGTTGCAGGGCTTTTGTGTGCATGGCAAGTGCTCTGCCCACTGAGCCTTCTTCCTAACTCTTAGGCCTTGATTTGAGTGGATGAATACCAGTCCTGAGTGCTACACACTCATCCTGTCCAAAGCAACTTGACAGACCTCACAGACAGTGGATCCTAGTCACTGACTGATGCCAACAGGTGCAGTATTATATTCCAGGCCATGAGTTTGCAGGGCCTACCTTAAGGCCTTTCATCTGACTGGTATTGTCAGATACTACCTTAGTTGTAGTTGCTATAAATTTTTTTAGTTAGCTTAAAAATATGCATGTATGTATGTGTACATGTATATGCATGTGTGAGTGTCGATGCATGTTTGCCTTAGCATGTATGTGGAGGAGGTCAGAAGGCAACTTTCAGAAATTGGTTCTTGCTTTCTATGTTTTAACTGCAGTTTATCTTGTACTTCATACCTCAGGCTGGCTGGTCCTTCCTCTGGCCAATTTTCCTGTCTTGATCTCCAGCTTATGGTAAGGAATGGCAGATGGAGGCTAGCATATCTAACTTTTTAGGTTGGTTTTAGGGGTAGCTACTGAGCCATGTCTCTGGCCCCCAAGGCTTTAGAGTTACATGTCAGCTCCATCTTTGGTTCATGTGGTTTTAGTCATGTCTAAGATTTGATCTCCTCAAAAGACAGCAATTTTACCTCAGTTTCTTTTATGGAGTGAACTTCTAGTACATTTTATTTTGTGTGTTCTTTTAGGTGCACAGCAAATTTAAGTGGAAAACACAGAGAGCTCTCATTTTTCTACCCTCTTTGTGCACACAGTGTGTCCTTTGTCAGTATTCTTTGTCTCACCTACCTAGGCATAAAATCCCTACTAAAAAAGCTGCCTGTGCTACATTTGCTACAATCAGTGTACCTGCACCAGTACATCATCACCATGTCTATAGTTTACACTGGTGCACACTCATGTTCTGCATTCTGACGTTTTAAAAACATTTGAGATTATAATTACATTTCTACCACCTCTTTCCTCCTCCTAAACCTTCCATATAACCCCTCCATTCTCTCCTTTAAATTCATGGCCTCCCCCCCTTTTTTAACCTATTTTTATCTGATGTGTGTATGTATTTGTGTAGATGTATATATTTCTATATAAATTGTTGAGTCCATATAATGTTAACTGTGTGCATGGTTTCAGGGCTGTTTAGCACTGGACAACAAATTGGTATTTGCTTCCTTGGGGAAGATCACTTTCCTTCTTCCAACTTTCCTCAGTTGCCTGTAGAGTTGAGACCCCATAACCCCCGACCCCTGAAATTGCTTTGGCATGTTCATCAGTGTCTTCTTTGGTTAGCTCACTATATTGGAGAGAATTGACAGAGGAGTATCTTCTGACATTATGATGATACACAGCCTCATAGTCAAGTATCTGATCATCTGGCTCTTACAATCTTTCCATACACTCCTGCACTTTGTTTCCTCAGCCTCAGGTGCAGGAGTTGTTTTGTAGATGTATCCATTGGGACCGGCTCCACAACTCTACATTTTGATTGGTGGTGGTTTTCTGTAGTGGTCTCCATCTGTTGCAAAGAGAAGTTTCCTTGATTATATCTGTGGATATAAGGACAAATGTTTATATATTGTTAGGGGTTGTGCTCACTTAGCATATTAGTGGTTGTTGGTTCTTCCTTAGTAACTATGACTCCATTAACACTGGGTAGTTAGCTAGGTTTCCAGCACCAGGCATGGTCTCCCTGTTATCGAAAGGGTTTTAAGTTCAGTTAAAGAGCTGTTGTTTACCACCAAGGTATGTGTTAACACTGCTGCACCCTTAGGTTAACATTTATGCTGGGGTTCTTGATGTGGTTCATAGATGTCATAGATAGTTAGGACTGTTTGTTGCTTCCTTTCTTTGGAAGCTTGGATGTCGCTTTCTGGTGTTATGAAAGCTAGTCCTTGGGAGAAGAAGCATTGAGATCAGATTCAGCTCAGGGTCCTTTGGGCCCTGTGTCTGAAGTACATAGTGTCTTCAGCAGTAGAGACTTACCTTCTACCTTTGGGGATATCCAAAGGCAACAGCAGTAGACTATATGTTTTGGGGATGTCTAGGACAGCCCTGGCCGATAACTCAGAAGAGGACTTCTCATGTTGGGTTTTGGGTTTTTGTTAGGTGGTCTTTGGCTCTTGTAGGGAACACTGTCAGCTCAGATGAGAAAAGTTCATTAAGCTACATATGTATATTTATATACTGTTTAAGATTTAATACTTAATAGTATGATCCCTTTTGACTTTTCAGACATCCTTATTGTTATTTTACCCATATCCCTCTGTATTTTCCTCCCCCTGGTTCCTTAAGGAGTCTCCCCCTTTTCCAGTTTTCCCTATGAGATCATATGTATCCTGCTACTCCCTTTTACCCTCCTCCCACTTCCTTCTGTATTTACCTCTAAGGGTTTTGACCAATATATGCCATCCATTCATCCTAGTGTCATTCAGAATAATGTAGATTACTGTTCTGCACCAGTTTGTCTGTCCCGCCCTCCAGCTGCTAGCAACCAGGTATCGATTTTCTATTGTCGTAGTTCCTCATTTTCTAGAATATCATACAGTTGAATCAATACAGTGTGTAGCTTCTGTAGATTTTCTTCTTTCTTTGGACTTTTCAAGTTTAAGCTTCCTTCTTCTGTGTCTTTTCATGGCATGATGGTTTTTGCAATCCATTTTCTGTTGAGGTGATAGGTATAGCCTAGGTAAATGATAAACATAGGGAGAAATGTATGTGCTTATAGTTGTAGAGTCTGAGAAGTCCTGATAAAAGCCTCATTGCTGCATCAGAACATTTCAGAAGGGCAGGAGAAGCATGCCCACACAGGACCCAGAGAACTTAACAAGCCTATTGTTACTAATTCCTCTGGTAATCAATTCATGAGGCTCTCTTTTCATGACCTAATCATTCTTTAAATGTCCCACCTCTTAATACTGTTGAATATTAAATTTCTTTTTCCCTTTTTTCATATTTTTTCTGTGGTGATATGTTGTTTCCCCTAAAATATTTTGTACCCTAATAAAACTTATCTGGGGTCAGAGAACAGAACGGCCACTAGATTAGACATAGCGTCCAGACAGTGGTGGCACACACACCTTTAATACTATCACTTGGGAGACAGAGATCCATCTGGATCTCTGTGAATTCAAGGCCACCCTGGAAACAGCCAGGCATGGTGACTCATGCCATTAATCCCAGGAAGTGATGACAGGAAGCAGAAAGGTGTATAAGGCATGAGGACCAGGAACTAAAGGCTTTTAGGCTTTTAGGTTTTTAGCAGCAGTTGAGCTGAGATACATTTGGATGAGGGCTCAGAGGCTTCCAGTTTGAGGAAACAGGATTGACTGAGAAGTTGGCAAGGTGAGGTAGCTGTGGCTTGTTCTGCTTCTCTGATCTTCCAGCTAAGTTTTATTAGGGTACACAATATTTTGGGGGACACAATATATCACCACATTTTCCCTTTTATTGAAAATAGTCTTTTCCATACAATATATCCTCATTATGTTTTCTCCTCCCTCTACTCCTCGCAGTTCCTCCTCACTCTTCCCCTCCCCTCCAGATCCACTGCCTTTCTGTCTCTCATTGGAAAACAACAGGCTTCTAAGAGATAACAACCGAACACGACAATATAGAATATAATAAGATGAAGCAAAATATAACATATTGAAGTTGGACATGGCAACCCAACAAGAGGGAAAGAGTCCCAGGAGCAGGTACAAGAGTCAGAGATCCACTCATTCTTACAGTCAGGAGTCCCATAAAAATACTGAGCTAATAGTTATATACACAGAGAACCTGGTGCAGGCCCTTGTATGCCCTGTGTTTGCTCATAATGTGCCTTGCTTAGTTGATTCAGAGGGCCTTGTTCTCCTGGTGTTCTCCATCTTTTCTGGCTCTTATGCTTTTTCTGTTGTCTTTCCCATGGGACTCCCTGAGCTCTGAGGGGAGGGATTTGATGGAGACGTCCCATTTAGACTTGCTGTCTGTGTAATGTCTGGCTGTGGGTCTCTGCATCTGTTTCCATATGCTGCCAGAGG
This sequence comes from Peromyscus maniculatus bairdii, assembly GCF_049852395.1. Taxonomy (NCBI): domain Eukaryota; kingdom Metazoa; phylum Chordata; class Mammalia; order Rodentia; family Cricetidae; genus Peromyscus; species Peromyscus maniculatus. The sequence continues at coordinate 57,652,757 of NC_134866.1, forward strand.
AAGCCTTTCTGATGATGACTGGATAAGGTACTGATCTATGAGTATAGCAGAATATCATTAGAAGTCATTAAAATTTTTTTTGACCAGTAGTATTTAGATTTACCCTAGGTCTCTGGACTGTCTTGCTTCTGGTTCTTACCCAAGCAGTGTGAGGTATGGGTTCTATCTCATGGACTGGGCCTGAGGTCAAACCAGATATTGGCTGGCTATTCCCACAAGTTCTGTGCCACCATTGTCCAAGCACATTTTGTAAGCAGGACAGATTGTAGGTCAAAGGTTTTGTGGCTGGGTTGGTGTCATGTTTCTCTTTCAGTAGCCTTCAGAGTACCTTCCTGCACCAAAGAGACTTGAACAAAGGGGGGAGGGCTTCCTGAAGGCACCATAACTTCTCCATGTTCAATGAGGTGTGTGGATGTTGTTCTTGGCAATAGGGTCCTGGATGTCAGTTTGCAGAGAGCAACATTTTATTTTAGCACCTCCTTGGCCAGCAACTCAATTAAATGTAACCTAGTCCTGCCACTGGAAGCCTTGCCTGGCTACAAGAGAATGCCAGTTCAGACTTCCTAATAATCCTCATTACTAGGAGTCCACATTAGGATCACCTTCACTAGGATTCCTCCATAGGTTTCCACACCTCAAATACCTCCTCGTACTTCCAGCCATCTCTCCCTACACCCTCCTTCTCCACCAGATCTCCCCCTACACCTGATCCTCATGTTCTTTCCCGTACTTGTTCGAAGTCTGCCCATTAAATTTCCCCTCCCAGGGAGATCCCTGTGTGCCCCCTCCCCCTTTACCTAACATCTCTGGATCTACTGATTATAGTTTGGTTATCATTTACTTAATGGCTAATATCCCATTGTAAGTGGATACATGTCATATTTGTCTGTGTTTGGGTTACCTCATTCAGAATTTTTTTCTAATTCTATCCATTTACCTGCAAATTTCATGATGTCATTAAAAAACATTTTTTATTTTATGTTTATTGATGTTTTGCCTGCATGTATGTCTGTATGAGGGTATTGGATCCCCTGGAACAGGAGTTACAGACAGTTGTGAGTGCTGGGAATTGAACCCAGGCCATTTGGAAGAACAGCCAGTGCTCTCAATTGCTGAGCCATCTCTCCAGTTTCCATGCCATTTTTTTTAGACAGCTGAATAATACTCCATTGTGTAAATGTACCACATTTTCTCAATCCATTCTTCTGTTGAGGGACATCTAAGCTGTTTCCATCTTCTGGCTATTATGAGTTGAGCAGCAAATGAACATGATTGAGCAGGTAGGTGTCCTTGTGGTAGGATGGAGTATTCTTTGGGTGTATACCCAGGAATGGTACAACTGGGTCTTCAAGTAGATTGATTCCCAGCTTTCTCAGGAGCTGTTGTATTGATTTCCATAGTGACTGTACAAGTTTGTACTACCACCAAAGTGGAGGAGTGTTCGTTCCCCTTGTTTCACATCCTTACCAGCATGAGCTGTAACTTATGTTATTGATCTTAGCCATTCTGACAGGTTTAAGATTGAATTTCAGAGTGGTTTTGATTTGCATTTCCCTGTTGTCTAAGGATGTTGAACATTTCTTAAAGTGTTTCTCATCCATTGAAGATTCCTCTATTGAGAATTTCCTATTTAGATCTCTTCTCCATTTTTTAATTGGTTTATTTGGTTTGTTGATATCTAGTTTCTTGAGTTCTTTATATATTTTAGATATTAGTCCTCTATCAGATGTGGAGTTGGTGGAAATCTTTTCCCATTCTGTAGGCTGCCATTTTCTCTGATTGACAGTGTCCTTTGCCTTACAGAAACTTTTAGCTTCATGAGGCCCCATTTATTAATTGTTGATCTTAGTGCCTGTGATAGTGGTGTTTTGTTCAGAAAGCCATCTCCTTTGCCAATGAGTTCAAGGCTATTCCTCACTTTCTGCTCTATCAGGTTCAGTATATCTGGTTTTATGTGGAGGTCTTTGGCCCAGTTGGACTTGAGTTTTGTGCAGGGTGATGAATATGGATCTATTTGCATTCTTTTACGTGAAGACATCAAGTCTGACCAGCACCATTTGTTGAAGACGCTGTTTTTTTTTTTTTTTCCAGTGCATATTTCTGGCTTCTTTATCGAAAATCAGATATCCATATGTATGTGGATTTATGTCTGGGTCTTTGATTCAATTCTCTTAATCAACATGTCTGTTTTTATGCCAATACTATGCATTTTTTTTTATTACTATAGCTCTGTAGTACAACTTGAAATCAGGAATAGTGGGACCTACAGCAGTTCTTTTGTTGTTCAGGATTGTTTTAACTATCCTGAGTTTTTTGTTTTTCCACATGAAGTTGAGAATTGTTTTTTTAAGGTCTGCAAAGTATTGTGTTGAAATTTTGATGGGGATTGTGTTGAATCTGTAGATTACTTTTGGTAGGATGGCCATTTTTACTATGTTAATTCTACTGATTCATGAGCATGGTAGATCTTTCCATCTTTTGATATCTTGTAGAATATTATTTTAAGATGTGTTACATTTGTTTATGCTCTGGCACATTTGTTTTAATGATGCAAAGATGTGTTGTATTCTTTTATGTTACATTTGTTTAACTCTGTAAAGCTGTGTTATTGTGCCTGTGTAAGACACCTGATGGTCTGATAAAGAGCTGAACAGCCAATAGCAAGGCAAGAGAAAGGGTAGGCAGGGCTGGCAGGCAGAGAGAATAAATGGAAGGAGAAATCTGGGAGAAGAAGAAAGAGCAAGAGAACAAGGAAAAGAGGAGGATACTAGGGGCCAGCCACTCAGCCACACAGCCAGCCATGGAGTAAGAGTGAAAGTAAGATATACAGAAGTAAGAAAAGCCTAGAAGTAAAAAGGCCCAGAGAGAGGCAAAAGGTAGATGGGATAATTTAAAGTTAAGAAAAGCTGGCAAGAAATAAGCCAAGCTAAGGTTGGGCATTTATTTATTTATTTATTTATTTATTTATTTATTTATTTATTTATTTATTTATTTAAAGATTTGTTACATATAAGTGCAGGTCTCATTATAGATGGTTGTGAGCCACCATGTGTTTGCTGGGAAACCGAACTCAGGACCTCTGGAAGAACAGCCAGTGCTCTTAACCTCTGAGCCATCACTCCAGTCTAAAATTTTTCTCCTTTCTTTTCTTCTCCAAAACAGGATTTCTCTGTGTACCTTTTTGCTTTTCCTGGAATTACTCTGTAGCCCAGGCTGGCCTCAAATTCACAGAGATCTGCCTGCCTCTGCCTCCCAAGTTCTGGGATTAAAGGCATGTGCCATCACTGCCCGGCAGGCTTTTTTATAAGTAATAGTAAGACTCCATGGATTTATTTGGGAGCTGGGTGGTGGGCCCCCCAAAAGAGCAAAACCAATGAACAAAAATATCTTCTTCAGTTTCTTCAAAGAGTTCATGTTTTTAATCATCTACATCTTTCACTTGCTTGGTTGGAATTACCCAAAATATTTTATAGTATTTGAGGTCATTATGAAAGATGTTATTTCCTTGATTTCTTCCCAGTTCATTTGTCATTTGTAGAGAGGAGGGCTACTCATTATTATTGTTATATTCAGTTACTTTGCTGAAAGTGTTTATCAGCTGTAGGAGTTCCCTGATGGAATTTTTTAGGGTCACATATTTATACTATCGTATCATTTGCAGATAATGATACTTCTGCTTCTTTCTTTCTTTCTTTCTTTCTTTCTTTCTTTCTTTCTTTCTTTCTTTCTTTCTTTCTTTCTTTCTTTCTTTCTTTCTTTCTTTCTTTCTTTCTTTCTTTCTTTCTTTCTTTCTTCCTCCTTCCCTCCCTCCCTCCCTCCCTCCCTCCCTCCCTCCCTCCCTCCCTCTCTCTCTCTCTCTCTCTCTTTCTTATTTATATCCCCTTAATCTCCATCCGTTGTCTTATTGCTCTAGCTAAGACTTCAAGTACTATATTGCATAGATATGGAGATAGTGGACAGCCTTCCTGTTCCTGATTTTAGTGGAAGTGCTTTAAGTTTCTCTCCATTTAATTTGATGTTGGCTATAGGCTTGCTGTAAATTGTCTTTATTATGTTTAGGTGTGTCCTTTTTATCTCTAATCTCTTCAAGACTTTTTATCATGAAGAGGTGTTGGATTTTGTCAGAGGAGACTTTTCTGCATCTAATGAGATGATCTTGTATTTTTTTTCTTTCAGTTTGCTTATGTAGTGGATTACATTTACTGATTTTCTTGTATTGAACCATCCCTGCATCTCTGGGTTGAAGACTGCTTGTTTATTGAGGATAGTCTTTTTGATGTGTTCTTGGATACAGTTTGCAAGTATTTTGATTGAGTATTTTTGAGTCAATGTTCATGAGAGTAATTGGTCTGTAAAATTCTTTGTTGGGTCGTTTTGTGGTTTCGGTATCAGGGTGACTGTTGTCTCATAAAATGAACAGGACAATGTTCCTTCTGTTTCTATTTTGTGGAACAATTTGAGGAGTGTTAGCATCAGCTCTTCTTTGAAAGTCTGGTAGAATTCTGCACTAAAACTATCTGGCTTTGGGCCTTTTTTGGTTGGGAGACTTTTAATGACTGGTTCTGATTCACTAGGGGTTATAGACCTAATACAATTGTTTGTCTGATCATGGCTTAACTTTGGTAAGTGGTACCTATCAAGACAATTATTCATTTCTTTCAGACTTTCCAATTTGGTAAAGTTCAGATTTTCAAAGTATGTTGTTAAGGTTCTCTGGATTTCCTCAGTGTCTGTTGTTATGTCCCACTCTTTATTTCTGATTTTGTTTATTTGCATATTCTCTCTCAACCTTTTAGTTTCAATAGGGTTTTTCTAGCTTTTCTCCAAGAACCAATTGTTTCATTGATTGTTTGTATTATTCTCTTTGTTTCTATTGCTTTGTTTCAGCCCTCAGTTTGCTTATTTCTTGCTGTCTACTCCTCTTCTGTTTGCTTGCTTTTTGTTCTAGAGCTTTCAGGTGTGCTGTTAAGCTGCTAGTATGAGATAACTTTATTTTTTAGTGTATGCACTTAGTGCTGTGAACTTTCCTTTTAGCACCACTTTCATTGTGTCTCATAAGTTTGGGTATGTTGTATATTTATTTTCATTCAATTCTAGAAAGTCTTTAAATTTTTTATTTCTTTATTGACCCATTTTTCTCTCAATAGACAATTGTTCAGTTTCCAGGAGTTTGTAGGCTTTCTGTTGTTTCTGTTGTTGAGATCCAGCTTTAAACCATGGTGGTCTGATAGGATACAGAGAGTTATTTCAATATTCTTGTATCTTTTGAGACTTGGTTTGTGTTTGAGTATGTGGTCAGTTTTGGATAAAGTCATGTGAGGTGCAGAGAAGAAGGTATATTCTTTTGTGTTTGAGTGAAATGTTCTGTAGATATGTTAGATTAATTTTATTTCTCTGTTTAGTTTTTGTCTTGATGACCTGTCCATTGGTGAGGATGGGTTATTGAAGTCTTGCACTATTAGTATGTGAATGTCAGTATGTGGTTTAAGCTGTAGTAGTGTTTCTTTTACAAACTTGGATGCCCTTGTGTTTAGGGCATTGTTATTAAAAACTGAAATGCCTTCTTGGTGGATTTTTCCTTTGGTGAGTATGAAATGTCCTTATTCATCTCTTTTGATTTTGATTTGAAGTCTATTTTGTTAGATATTAGAATAGATATACCAGCTTGCTTCTTAAGTCCATTTGCTTGGAATATCTTTTTCCACCCCTGCACCTTGAAGTAATGTCTATCTTTGATGTTGAGGTATGTTTCTTGTATTCAGCAGAAGCATGGATCCTGTTTTCACATCCATTCTGTTATTCTGTGTCTTTCTACTGAGGAGTTGAGACCATTGATATTGAAGGATATCAGTGACCAATTACTGTTTGTTTCTGTTGTTGGTGGTGGTAGTGTGTGTGTCTGCACATGTAAGCTTGAGTTTCACTTCTTTTGATTTTGCTGGTGTGAGATTATTTCCTGTATTTTCATGTGTGTAGATATCCTTCTTAGGTTAGAGTTTGCCTTCTAGCACCTTCTGTAGGGATGGATCTGTAGATAAATCTTGCTTAAATTTGGCTTTATCATAGAATGTCTTATTTTCTCTGCCTATGGTGATTGAAAGTTTTGCTGCATATAGTAGTCTGGGCTGGCATCTGTGGTCCCTTAGAGGCTTCAGCATATCTGTCCAGGCCCTTCTGGCTTTTAGAATCTCCATTGAGAAGTCAGGTGGAATTCTAATAGGTCTACTTTTATATGCGAGTTGGTCTTTTTTCCCCCGTTAATCTTTTAATTTTTTTTTGTTCTGTATGTTTATTGTTTTGATTATTATGTGCTAAGGGGACTTTCTTTTCTGCTCCAATCTATTTGGTGTTCTATATGCTTCTTGTACCTTTATAGACATCTCCTTCTGTAGGTTAGGGAAATTTTCTTCTATTATTTTGTTGAAAACATTTTCTGGGTCTTTGATCTGGGTTTCTTCTTTTTTCTCTATACCTGTTATTTTTAGATCTCGAGTTTTCACAGTGTCCCAGATTTGTTAGGTGTTTTCCATTAGAACATTTTCTTTTCAGTTTAACATTTATTTTATTGATGTATTCATTTCTTCTATTTTAGATTTTCTCTTTCCTCTCTTGTATTCTGTTGCTGGAGTAGCTTGCCTTGTTTATGGGATTGGTTCTGGGTGAACAGAGAGACAAAGAATGTCTGAGGGCAGCCTACCTGGTTTTCTGGTAGGTGTGGTCTGTGGTTTGTCAGGGTGTGCCTGCTGGGGTTGGGGATTATGATAACAGTAACGGTTGGGGGAGGGAGGCTAGGAGGGGATGAGTAGTCAGTGGGATCCACAGGAGATGTGGGGAGGGGAAGGAAGGCTGCTCCTGGTACTCTGCTGCAGCACTAGGGATGGGACTCGAGTATTAAATTTCAAGTTGAGCTTTGAAGAGAATGTTTAAGCAACAGCTATAATGCTTTTCAGTTTAGCACTGAATACTTTTTTCTGGATGTGAGGCAAGTTAGAGGGACCCACCTCTCTCAGGACTGCTAAAGCACTCGTAAACACTGTGCTGTAATATTATCATCATTACTAAATTCTCCATTTTGTTTAAGACAGGGTCTCACTATGTTGCTTGGGCTGGCATTGAACATATAGGATCCTTCTGCCTCAGGCTCTTGAGTAGAGGACACAGGCTTGTACCCCCACTCCTGACTTGATAATGTACAACCTTTATAGAGCTTCCAAAATCTTGCAACTTATTTTGAGAGTCCAATGTGTGTATACTAATTTAAAACCCATGATTATGAATATATCTGAGTATTTTTAGTAAAAACAAGTCAAAACCTGTCAACCATATCGAGAGCAGTGCACCAGGCTTTCTTTTATTGTTTAATTTTTTTAACTTGTAATTTTACTTGTTTTTGTTAGTGAAAACAAAATGAAGATAGTGGGTTTCAGTCTACTTTCACAGAAATATACCCTTTCACCTTGCTCACATCTGACCTTGTGTTATCATCTCCCTCTAACTCCATATTCCCTGTAGGTTTTCATGTAAGTATAAAACAAATGTGAATAAAATCTAATAATCATGCCAGTGAAATCTCAGTTCTATACAGGAAAGCAAATGTTTCTTTCTTCTCCATTCTGATCCTTTCCTTTGCAATTGCATATACACTCAAATGATGTTTGAGTTCTTTTGTCAAAGTCCTTACATATTCCTGTATCTAGACTAGTTTCTCTGTCTTTTCCTCTGGTGGTTTCAGAATTTCAGGTTTTATACTAAGGCCCCTGAACCACTTTAACTGGATATTGGTTTTAGGGAAAGATCCAGATCCAGAATAAAGCACTATTTGTTACAGTCACTGTGTTTTGGCTAATTCATGTTTTATACCTTTGCCAGATATCAGGTGGCTATAACTTTGTGAATTTATTTCTGAATCCTAGTCTAATGCTGCTTGTTTTCATTGGTTTGCTTTTCGTTTCATAGTGTCTTGTGTTTGGAAGAACGGAGGTCACATGTTCTGTGTGTAGTACAGTTGAGATCAAGCATGTGCTACCTCCCTCATTGCCCCTCCTCTCCAGGGTTTCTGTGGCCATTTGAGATCTCCTTGGCTTTTATTTGAATCTCAGGATTTTCTTTTTAGGTCTGTGAAGAATGTCGGAATCTGAAAGGGGAATGTGTTGATTCTGAAGATGGCTTTGCTGATAGCCATTTTCATACAGCAGTGCTGGCTATCCACAGCCTGAGAGGGCTTTTGGTCTTGTAGTGAGTGCCTTCTCTTTTGTCAGACTTGAATGATTTCGTCATAGAGTTGTTTCACCTCTTTGCTCAATTTTCTTATTTTAGCTGTTGTGAATGGGATTTTCTTCTCAATTATGTGTGTGTGTGTGTGTGTGTGTGTGTGTGTGTGTGTGTGTGTGTGTGTGTGTGTAGGGCTGGGTTTCAGAAGTGTTGGAAAGGTCCAGGTTGCTGAGTGTGACCCTGCATCTTGCTACTCTGCTGCAAGTGTTTGTTAGAACTATGAGTTTCTGTCTGGTAGAGTCTCTAGTATCTTTAACTACAGAGTCAAGTTGTCTGCAAATACAGATAATTTGATGGCTTCCTTTCCAATGGTATTCCTTTTATTTAATTCTTTCTTTCTCTTGCCTTATTGCTCTGGTTAAGATTTCAAGCACTATATTGAGAAAGTGTAGAAAACAATGTCTGTGGTCTTGAGCAAAATTGATGTATAATATTTCAAACAAACAAAATATAGTTTGATTAGTATCAAGTATAAGCTCTAGAACTATATGCTAAGACCAAGACCAATGCTGAGTGTTTGGCAGTACAGGCAGCTGTATAATTTTATTAGTGGCATTTTGTGTATCAAAGAAGGGCAGTTGAGTTGTGGTTTTCAGGAGACATAGCTCTGATGAGAAAAAGCAGTATTTTCAGCATATGTCATTTCAGCAAATAGAAATTAGTTTAATAAAATGCTTTGTTCAGACAGGCACTGAGTACGATGTTTGTGTATTTTCTTTCATTCTAACAGCAAGCCCTCTCTAGTGGCTGCCTCCACACAACTTCCCCTTTCACTTTGTTTTTATTTTTCTCAGGATTATAGGCCATTTTCACATCCTGTCAATAGACTGGTGATTGTTTATGAAAATGTTCTCTTGTAAGGAGATTAACCCATCCTTGAGCAGCCAGTGGAACAGATTATTCTAAGCAAGTCCTTAGTCCTCATCTTTCATTCACCAGTTGCTTAGAACTGTCCCTGATCCCAGAATGTAAAATTTCCAGTCATTTGGGTATTTTCAAAGGCAGATTTTATTTCACTTTTGTAGACATGGTGGAAGAATACCAATCAAAGAAAACAGAACCATGAATGAAAGTTGATATTTTCAGAAGTATATGTATTCAAAATGCTTTATTATAAGGTTTAAATTTTAATTTTTAATTCAAATTTTAAGAAATATTTAAAGTTTGTCTTTCTTGTAGCTATTAAAAGCTTCTGAGTTGCCGGGCGGTGGTGGCGCACGCCTTTAATCCCAGTACTCGGGAGGCAGAGGCAGGCGGATCTCTGTGAGTTCGAGGCCAGCCTGGGCTACCAAGTGAGTTCCAGGAAAGGCACAAAGCTACACAGAGAAACCCTGTCTCGAAAAACCAAAAAAAAAAAAAAGCTTCTGAGTTAATACATTTTTACTGAAAATTTCTCTATTTCTGTTCAGGCAAGGAATTGGTTGTATTTTGATAACAATAATTTAGTCATATATGGCTACTATGAGGTTTTCTTAATATCTGTCTGTCTTCTTTTTAACTGTGTCTTCTAGAGTAGATCCCTAGCAGGAGCCCCAGATTTCTGAGTAAATAGATGACACTGGACTTGTAATATTACCCTTAAAGAAAACAAACAAACACTCCAAAGAATATATTATAAAAGGTAATGATGCTAAAATGATGCTATTCTTTTTATGTTAGTGCTTTTCTATCTTTAAGAAATATATTGTTAGGCCAGGCATGTAGTTCAGTGATAGAGTGTTTACATAGTATGTGTGAGGTCCTCCCCAGCAACACACACACACATACACACACAAAGTTATATATAGTTGATAATGAAAAATATTATATGTAATTATGATCACGGTGTATTGTGTGAGAATTGTATTCCAATGAACAAATCAACTTTTCATATGTAATGATTATATATTAAAATAGAATTAACCTTTATACATTCACTACCTGTGCTGGGTAGTTTTATGTCAATTTGCTACAGGCTAGATTTGCCTGAGAGGAGGGAATCTCAGTTAATGAAATGCCTCCATAAAATCTGGGCTTTAGGCAAGCCTGTAAGGCATATTCTTAATTAATGATTAATGGGAGAGGGCCCAGCCCACTGTGGGTGGTGCCATCCCTGGGCTGGTGGTCCTGGGTTCTATAAGAAAGCAGGCTGAGCAAGCCAGTAACCAGCACTTCTTCATGGCCTCTGCATTAGCTCCTGCCTCCAGGTCCCTGCCCTGTTTGAGTTTCTGTCCTGACTTCCTTCAGTGATGAACAGCAATGAGGAAGTGTAAGCCGAATAAACCCTTTCCTCCCCAAATTGGTTTTTAGCCATAGTGTTTCATCTTTGCAATAGAAACCCTAATACACTAATTTATTCAAGACTCAAAATGTTGTTAACAATCTGTAGTACTTATGTGCTTCGCCTCATTTTTTAAAAGATAAAGGTATTTCATATTATTTTTGAGATTATAATATAATGACATCATTTCCCCCTTCCCTTTCCTCCATCTAAGTCCTCCCATTTACCCCTCCTTGCTCTGTTTTAAATTTATAACCCCCTTTTAATTCATTTTTATTAATATGTAGTTGAGTATGCATATACATATATCTTCCTAAATACAGTCTTCTCGGTCTGCATAATGTTACTTGAATCTCTGTTTCCAGGATTGACCATTGGTATTGGATAACCCATCAATGTGCTCTTCCCTGGGGAAGCCTGTTTGTTCTACCTTCAGTGTTCCTTAGCTCTGCAGTTCTTTGTGTAGGGTTGAGGCCTCCTGGGCTTTCTCCCACCCACTTGGTGTGTCTATTGATATTGTCTTTGTTCAGCTAGTGTTTAGGCAGTCATTTTGGTGAGACTTTATGGATGTAGCTTCTGATATTACTAGGAGACTCAATCACAGCAAACTCCTTGATCCTCTGGGTCTTATGGTCTTTCTGCCCCCTTCTTTCCCAATGTTCCCTGAGCCTTAGATGTGGGAGTGTTTTGTAGATATATCCATTGGAACTGGACTCTGCACTCTGAAACTCCGCGTTTTTATCTCTTATGGTTTTGTACATTTGTCAAAGCTTAGGCTTTCCAGAAACAGATGCAGAGACAAAATTTGGTGATAAAAATGTGTATTAATTATCAGCATCGGGATTAAAGGTCTAGCATTGTTGTTGAGTGTTTACTAAACATGTGTTAGGCCCAGATTTGACCTGTAGAATGCTAGCATTTGTGAGATAATGGAAGAGTTTGCTTTGAGAGAAGTGTTTAATTTGCATGCAGAACTGATACAACTTCTGCCAGTTCTGGAACAAATATTGCCAATTAGATTTGTCCTATATAAGAACGAACTGGCTAGGCTGTCCTATTGCTATTGGCTCAGTACCAAATGATGGGGAAGGACTGAAGTTGAGTCAGGCAGTGCTGTGCACCTGAGGTCAACTCTTGGGACAATAGATGGTAAGAGACTCTTGGCTGACTGTATGCCTGGCATCCGTGCCGTGGGTTCCTCATAAAATACTATTTGATAATTCATCTAGTGAATCCCATATTCATATCATATTTTAAAAAGTAAGTTGAAGCTCAAGTTCCACAAGTTTAGTAGAGTTGTCAGCGAACATACTTACGGGATTGAAACACTGGATATGGCCCTTTTGGCAATGTTAATATTGCTATTTAATGGGATTGCCTATTTTACAATCTGATGATTGTTTCTGCTTGCTTAATTTAGACAAGTTATATACCTTTATATTATTATTTGTAGTTTATTGTTTATATCTGACATATTGACAAGTATATTTGACATGTATGGAAGTGATAGCTGTTTGACATACTTGGGTTTCCTACAATTGTGAGGATGGTATACTCTACCTGAGATTTAGTTTGTACTTGACTGTAACTTTCCATTTGTGTGAAAATATCTAAACTGTCTACCAAATTGTTCTTTGGTTAGTCTTCAAAACTGAGAATTATCTTAGTTCGTATTCACTGTTTTTTTTTCCCCGAGGCAGGGTTTCTCTGTGTAGTTTTGGTGCCTGTCCTGGATCTCGCTCTATAGACCAGGCTGGGCTTGAACTCACAGAGATCCGCCTGGCTCTGCCTCCCAAGTGCTGGGATTTAAGGCGTGCGCCACCACCGTCTGGCCTCCTATTCACTTTCTTAACTTCATATTTAGCATTTCCATATAGAACTTTGTAGTTTTCTAGTTTTTTTTTTTTAATTTTTTAAAGGTTTATTTATTTATTATTATGTATACAGTGTTCTACCTGCACGTATTCCAGCAGGCCAGAAGAGGGCACCAGATCTCATTACAGATGGTTGTGAGCCACCATGTGGTTTCTGGGAATGAACTCAGGACCTTTGGAAGAGCAATCAGTGCTCTTAACCTCTGAGCCATCTCTCCAGCCCAGTTTTCTAGTTTTTTTCTGTTGAGTTTTCTTCTTTTTGTAGATAAAATGTATGATCTACCAGTTTACTTCTAATTTTGGGAACTATAATAAAGATACAGCAATGTAATACTGTTTTCTTTTAGAATCATTTTGTTTGGTATTCCTTAACTTGTTGCTTGTACTTTTATATTTTTTGATTTGTCAGAGCATTTTGGGGAACAGTGTGGAGTCAGTCTTAATGCCACAGAGCACACTGAAGATAACGAGACAGTTTTAGTTGACAACTTTAGGTAATTACATCTAACTTCCCCCAAACTCCAAATTTTAATGATTCTAGTAATAGAAATTAGTGCATGAGTCTATGAGCCTTCTCCATAAAGGGTATTGGAATTGTTATTCTGGTAAAGTACCTGAGCTTATCAGATTGCTAGAATAGATCGTAGACAAATGTTACAAGAGTTAGAAGCCAGTCTCCTGTTTAATATCTAGGATTCTTTTGTAAGGTTAATTTACTTCCTAATTTCAAGTATTTTTGATATCTATAAGATAGGTCTTTTTCTGCCCTTGCCATTTGTAGAGATAACTTAAGATAATGGGTATAAGAGGAATTGGTGATCTTGGGTCATTGTGGGAACAATAATCTTCTGCATGTAAAGCTTTAAATAGAGGTTGAATGCACATAATTGATCTTTATGTAGGTACACTTATAAATAATGTTGTACTTGTTTTTGTCAGGAGTCACTTAGGAAGAGTGACAATTGCCCCCATTGGATTGGCCTTTGGGCATGCCTGTGGTGTATTTTCTTGATTAGTGATTGATAGGAGAGGGCCTCTACCCCACTGGGCAGTGCTGCACCTGGGCAGGTGGTCTTGGGTTGTATAAAAAAAGCAAGCCACCTCTTCCACAGGGTTCCTTGAGCACTGAGGGGAGGGGTTTGTTGGAGACACCCAAGAGGTGTCTAAATATAGGGCTGAGTATTTCTTTTCTTTTTCTTTCTTTCTTTCTTTCTTTCTTTCTTTCTTTCTTTCTTTCTTTCTTTCTTTCTTTCTTTCTTTCTCTCTCTCTCTCTCTCTCTCTCTCTCTCTCTCTCCTCCCTCCCTCTCTCTCTTCTCTCTCTCTTTCTGTCTCTCTCTCTCTCTCTCTCTCTCTCTTTTTTTTTTTTTTTTTTTTTGGTTTTTCAAGACAGGGTTTCTCTGTGTAGCTTTGGAGCCTGTCCTGGAACTCACTCTGTAGTCCAGGCTGGCCTGGAACTCACGGAGATCCGCCTGGCTCTGACTCCCGGGTGCTGGGATTAAAGGCGTGTGCCACTGCTGCCTGGCTTAGGGCTGAATATTTCAATATCTGTCACTCTCTGCATGTTGTCTGGCAGTGAGTCCCTGTACTTGTTCTCATCTGCTACAGGAGGAAGTTTATCTGATGATGGCTGAGCAAGGCACTTATCTATGAGTACAGCAGAATACCATTAAAATAATTTTATTGCTATGTTCCTTTATCAGAACAGTATTATTTGGTTTTACTCTAGGTCTCTGGTGTATTTAGTTCCAGGTTCTTGGTCACCCAAGCAACATCAGGTATGGGTTCCATCCTGTGGAATGGGCCTTAAGTCAAATTAGATATTGGTAGGTTGCTCCCACAAGCCATGTGCCCCCATTGGACTAGTATATCTTACAGGTAGGACATCATGTAGATCCAAGGGCTAGAGATTGTGTTGGTGTTTATGTTTCTCCTTTGATAGCCTGCAGAGCACTTTGTAGTACCAAGAATACTAGCCCGTGTGGGGGAAGGCTCTAGGTAGGAACTGGCTCTGCTTGTTTGTGTTCAATGAATTGTGTAGGTGTGGATGTGGTCTTCAGTTATAGGGCCTTGCTCTCACTTTGTGGAGAGCAGCTTATGTGCAGCAGTAGATGGTCAACAGAAAACAAACTCACCGGCATCTTTGGAGGTTCCTTGTCACATAATGTCATGTTAGGCTTTCCTTTCTCTCTCTATTTCTCTCTCTCTATTTCTCTCTCTCTCTCTCCACATACACACAGAAACACACACACACACACACACACACACACACACACACACACATCCATTGCATATATATTATGGCTTCCAGTTTTGTGCTTTTATGGGATTCCTGTATATGCTAACGAGTGGGTCTTTGTGTTTATATCTGTTTCTTGCACCTATTTGGGGTTGTTTTTCTTCTATTTATTTGTTTTGTACCATTCTGTTTATTTTTATTATATTATATTAATTATGTTATGTTATGTTATATTATATTATATTCCTTTAGAAACCTGTTTGTTTTCTAATGATAGACAGAAAGCAGGTGGATCTGGAGAGAAGAAGGAAGTGGGGAGGAACTGAAGGAGTAGAGGGAGGGGAATCATAATCAGAATATATTATAAGAGAAAAAATATTTTCACTACTACTGCTGCTACTACTACTACTACTACTACTACTACTGCTAAAAGTAAGCCAGTATGAAGCATTCCTCCATTGTCTTTGCTTCACTTTCTGCCCCAAGGCTCCTGCTTTGAGTTCTTGTCTTGACTTCCTCAGTGATGGGTTGGAGTTGTAAGATGAAGTAAGGTCTTTCTTTCCTCATTCAATGTTGGTCAGGGTTTGATCACAGTAATAGAGAAGCAAACTAATACAAAGGTTTAGAAGACTGTAAAATAAATGAATTACTGTCAAATTTAGTTTGCATTTATTATGTTTTTTTCATTATAATCTTAGCAATTCAAGTGAACACAAAGCTGCTTATTATGGTATCTTATTTTTTGTTTATGGTGTGCATATAAGTGATACATATTACCTTTTCATTTGTACAGTGGTACAAATGAAAGTACTTTTAGTATCTTGGAATTCTGAGTGCAATTTGCTGGGAACTCCATTATTTCTTATTTTTTTTCAAATATAGTCTTAATATGTATCCCAGCTTGGCCTTGAATGAATGATCCTCCTTTGTCAGTCTCCCAAGTCCTAGGATTACACACATGGGCTGCTCTACTCAGCTTTGTTTCTGGTTTTATATGAATTACTAGTGTTTCTAAAGTATTTCTTTAGGTTTTGTAAAATAAGTCTATGTTCATTCTTTCATGGTAGTTCATTAGCTAGTAAATAGTTGAACAAAGATTCAAAACCTAGATTTCTCACCTGAATCTATTACATCACCATACAAGGAAAGTAAGGAATTATTTTAGATGACTTGAATTAGGTGTTCCTGCCGGGCGGTGGTGGCGCACGCCTTTAATCCCAGCACTCGGAGGCAGAGCCAGGCGGATCTCTGTGAGTTCGAGGCCAGCCTGGTCTACAGAGCGAGTTCCAGGAAAGGCGCAAAGCTACACAGAGAAACCCTGTCTTGAAAAACAAACAAACAAACAAACAAACAAACAAACAAACAAACAAACAAACAATTAGGTGTTCCTATTCTAATGTAAACTTTTATCTGATCATAATTGAATTTCTTGTAGAAACTAAATTTTCTGTGTACCAAAAAGACCGTGTGCCTTCTGTGTCTGTTACAGACTGATGTCTTCATTGCTCAGCTTCCCCCTCAGTGCCTAGATGAATGTTCATACATGCTCACACATACACACCCCAAACATGCACATTTTCTCATTATAGCTTTGGGATTAGATGCTGCCTAGCATTAGTTTGAGCCATCCTTTACTAAATGCCATGTTACTTTTGAATTGTAGTCTCTCTAAGTCTTTAGTTCTTCATACACTGCCAGTAAGTTTGACTCAGTGAACGAGATCTCAGCTGCTAGGCTGCTGTTTTGAACTCAGTTTCCAGAGCCTGACTTACTGAGTATCGATTCTTTGTGGCCAGGCTCAGTTCAGACTAGCCCATGTTCTAAGAGCGTTAACTCAGGTTTATCTGTTCTGGACCGTATGTTGTATGTCCATCTGTGTGTTCAGAACAGGAGGGAAGATTAACCGTACCCAGTTTATAGTTAACACCTGCTTAAGACCAAACAAATGTGGAAAAACAGACCATTCAGTATCTTTCTGTACATTTTATATGTGCTCACACCATATTTTGGGATAACAGCAAGTAAATGTTCTACTGTTCTGTGTTTTGAAATGTTGATTATATAAAGATCACACACGGCAAGTTGTTTATAGCTTTATTCTATATTCCACTATCTATAGTGGATTTTCTGTTGGAATCACAGAAAGGAAAAAGATATAATAATTGCTTTGTGTAGTTCACAGAATGAAAGTGCAAAATGAGGTGTTTTGAATCTAGTTTGTACTAGGAAACCACATTTAAACATTTCGAGGAAACCACATTTAAACAGCGGTGGTTATCATCAAGTATACAACTTTTCAGCTGTGTCCCAGTTCACATCAGTGAAAACCTTCCACTACTCTATTCCCTATAACCTAACCTCCATCAGATAATGCCAAATAAACTGTGTGGAGTACACAAATTAATATATATCAAATGTACCAAATGCCTTGCTGCCTGTAGGACATTTTCTTAATTAGTGATTGATGGGAGAGTGTGTCTTAGTTACTGTTCTTTTGCTGTGAAGAGACACTATGACCAAGGCAACACTTAAAGAATTTAATTGGAGCCGGGCGTGGTGGCGCACGCCTTTAATCCCAGCACTCGGGAGGCAGAGCCAGGCGGATCTTTGTGAGTTCGAGGCCAGCCTGGGCTACCAAGTGAGCTCCAGGAAAGGCGCAAAGCTACACAGAGAAACCCTGTCTCGAAAAAACCAAAAAAAAAAAAAAAAAAAAAAAAAGAATTTAATTGGGTGCTTGCTTATAATTTTAGAGGGTTAGTCCATGATCATCATGTTGGGAAACAGACAGACATGGCATTGGAGCAGTAGCTGAGAGATTGATATCCTAATCAGAGCCCAGCCCAAGACTCCTAATTCTCCCCCAGTAGTTTCACTAAGTGGATGCCAAGCATTCATACATTTGACTTATTAGTGTAGGGTCTTCTTTTTCTTGTTCACTCTCAGTTTTTGAGATGGAGTCTTGTATTGTATCTCAGGCTGGCCTCAAACTTGTAATCCATCTTTCTCAGTGTAATTGCTAGGATTGTGGGCATGCACTACCATGCCTGGCATTGATGTAATTTTATGTATGGTCTAAATTTAAGTATTTCCATTGTATGTGTTGTAGCCTTTTCTTTCAAACTTTAGGATTAGTTGTTTTCACTGTTGCTCATGAGCAGCCTGCAAAAGGCCAACTATAGTTTTAATGCTTTTGGTTAGAGTGGATCAGAATTAGATTTTAAGAAATCCTAATTTTATAGTATACTATTTACTGGAATGCCATTTATAGAACATAGCTTTCAGGCAGTGAAGTAAGCATAGTTTCTTTTTAAAAGTTTCTAATTGTTTCCCTTAAAGTTAAATAATTAATTAAACTTTAGGCCATTTGTAGTTGCTTTATATATTTATGTATTTTTTCCTTCGTAACTATCTGCATGTTAGATGAGAACACTTTGACCTTCTAAGTGGCACATGCTTGCAGTTTATATTAAATCTCACACTTCAAAATTACCTGAAGCTTTAAAATATGAGATCATAACTGAGGAAAAAGGATTATGCAGTCTAGGCTAGCCTGGGCTACACAGACAAAGTGTGTCTCAAACAAATACACAGGCACATGCACCAGCAAATACCGTTGGCTGATAAGGACCTTAGTTTAGTTGAGCAAGCTTTATGGGTTATCTATAGATTTAAGACTGTGTTGGTGATGTTCTTGCTATAACAACAGCAGAGAAGTGTAAACTATTAGCCAAATCAGATGACACATAAATATTATCATTTGAAGTAGGCAAATAATAAGTTTTGAGGTGTGGGCATCCACAAAGTAGAATGGCAAATCAAGATAGGAAGTTATTCTCTTTCTCTTGTAGGAGCTCAGAAGCTTTCATAGAATAGATAGGCTTTGGGTAGAACTTAATTTATTGCTTTCATTCATTCTAGACTGTTTTCTGAAGAGTGATGTCTATTTCCTTGAGCTCTTTAATTTTCTTGCCAATTTGGATAAACGTGGCAGAAATCCAGCAGGGAGGTCCAGATGAAAAAGAAAAGACTACAGCATTGAAAGGTACATACTTCAATGACTTTTCCCAGCAAATTTCACTGTGCACAGTGAAAATGTAGAAATACTTAGGTCCTGTGTTCATTTCAGCTGTAAAGTAAGAATGTCAGTGCCTAAGCTATTTGCAAGTACTTATATTGCTTACAACAACCATTACAATGCCTGCGATAAATTATAGAGTCAAGATTTCACAGATATAAGACTTCTTAATGCTCTTCCTGCTTAAGGTCATCATTTAATAGCAAAACAAACACTTTCAAGACTTATCAATCAAGATCAGTATCTTTACCATATCTTGCCAAGTGGAGTGTTAAATAATCTGGCCTTCCTGTCTTCTGTTATTATGTTAACTGGGACTGAGGATATTTTGTGCAAGCCATTCCATATTAATACCTCAGAAGGGTTTTTTCTGTGTTGGGGAATTCTGACTTTTAGATGTTTTTTTTTTTTTTCGTGTTTCAATTCTACTGTCTAATATAATTTTATCTCTAGAGGAAGTTTATCACCCAGTTTGTGCTTCTGCCGTTATACTTAAAATTTTAAATGGCTCCCACAGCCCATGTTGCTGTTTTGAAGACTTTGGAGCCTTTAGGAGGCAAGCTCTTCTGGTAAAGAAGGTCACTAAGGATGGTCTTAAGGGCTGTTCCTACTCCTGGTTATGGCATACTCTCTTAGTCCTCTACTCTGCTTCTGTATGAATAGCCCACTCTCATGGTGGACTGGGCCGCTCCTCTGTGCCTTCCTGACTGTGATGGTTGAAATGTCCTAAAACTGTGAGCTCAAGCACTCCTTTCTTCCTGAGGTTTCTGTCAGGTTTTGGTCACAGCAGTAAGTGCAGCTGTCTTGGCCCATCTTTTACAAAGACTGCCTCAGCAGATGTGCAATAAAGTAGCATGTTTTCTAGCTCATTTTCTATCACCTTGATCTTTCCTCTAGAGGTGATGTTCAAGGGAATAGTGGAATTAGTGCTTACCTACAGAAAACAAATTGACCAAGCTGATTGTTGGCTTTGAGTTTTCAGAGAGTCTTCTCAGCCAGAAAGCGGGTGATGGCTTGGATTAGGTTTGTAACAAGGGGATAATAAACAATTCATACACTGATGTTAAGAGATAACATAATTTGCTGCCATATGTAGACATGAAATTATTCATATAGAAATAATATTTAATGTTGTAGTCCTAATTGAGATCGCCTGGGATAATAGTGGAACTAGAAAAGAGAGGTCTAAGGACTTACCCTGGGCAGCTTAACCTTTAGAGTCACCCAGAAGAGGAGCAACTAGTGACAGAGACTAGAAGATCTTACCTAGATGGTTATGTTGGGCTTCCGTCTAAACAGATTGTGTTCCTATCTTCCTTGATGTGAAAATTTGATTCTCAAAGTTGTGGCTTTAAATTATAATCTCCCAGGCAGTATATGAGCACAGGTTGATTTGAGGGGGGAAGTATCATAATGTTAAAGGAGTAGAGGTAGACCATAGAGACAGAACTATCTGGATTCTAATTCAGACTTTCCCTTTTGCCCAACAATAGGAATAACAACCACTCTTATCTTACTCCCAACAATAGGAATAACAATATTTATTATATGTAGGATTATGCAGAGTGATGATAGCTTCATATTGGTGATACAGTTGACCTTAGCACAACATGGTTTTGAACCTCGTTGCCCTATTTAAATGTCAGGTTTTTGGTCTTTGTTTTGTTATTTGAGACAATTTTGAAAATCTTTTCAGAGATTATGTATAATGATAGAAACACATAATTTTTTTTAAAGTTAGGTTTATCATAATTGCACAGAATATATTTTGATAATAATCTACTCTATCATTTACTTCCATTAAATATATCAAAATATGTTATCAAATATTGAAATTTATCAGAATTTATGCACATAAGTACAGGGTGTACATGGTACTAGTTTGTATCAAGAAAAATGTAAACAAATACAGACATGAAATGTTAAATCATGCCATAAAATTAACTATTGTTCCCACTGTACTACCACAAAAGTTTTGTTTCTACTGTACTGTTACCGTTGTGATGAATTCAAGTGTTTCATGTGTCTACTTAAAATGCCATGTAATTTAGCTCATCTCTGTGGTCTGTTGGGTTTCAGTATATTTTGTAAGTTTTTAGGCATGATTCTCAGTGTTTCCTGAATGATTTTCAATGCATATAATACATACAACACAGATAAGATAGTTCACCACCATGGACAGTGGCACACAAGCAGGCCATCCTCCACATTGCCAGCATTTGGAACATGTAGGTCATATAAACAAGATTTGGGGACTAGCAAAATGATTCAGTATAAGAAACCTGTATGCTTTAATAGAAAAGAATGATATTAGCCGGGCGGTGGTGGCGCACGCCTTTAATCCCAGCACTCGGGAGGCAGAGCCAGGAGGATCTCTGTGAGTTCGAGGCCAGCCTGGACTACCAAGTGAGTCCCTGGAAAGGCGCAAAGCTACACAGAGAAACCCTGTCTCGAAAAAAACCAAAAAAAAAAAAAAAAAAAAGAATGATATTAAAAAGGTGTATTTATGCATCATATTGTTATAAAGAATAATGTCAGGAAGTACCTTTACAATGTAGGATGTAGAGAGCTTGTGATGTTATAAAAAAAAATAAAAGAGTGTAGAGGCCACAGATGTTACATGCTCTGAAGGAGTTCCAGTGTAGGGCAGTCGATAAGTAGTAGCTGTAACAGTTGTAGATGTGGTGTGCTGCCTACCACAGAGGAGCCGTCTATACAATTATCAGAGTGGGAGCTGGGGAAAGAAAGGGATCCAAGAATGCCTTGGAGGCTCATTTCAGATGATGCTTGTTCTATTTCAGACAAGGGTCTCATCTTATTAAAGTCAATGCCCAGCATTAGTATCACAGCTTCACTTTAAGGCATGTGGTTTTGTGTATGTAGTGTATATGTATGTTCATGTAGATATGTGCATGTATGGAGGCCAAAGGTTGATGTTGAACATTCTCTACAATTACTCTACACCTAATTTTTTTTGAGACAAGGTCCTTCACTGAACTTGGAACTTTTTGATTTAACTGGGCTGGTGGCAGATGAAGCTGGGCTGATGTCTCTGTCCTCCAGTGCTGTAATTACAGACACATTTCTGTGAACTTGAGTCCTCACACTGGTACGACAAGCACTTTAACAAGGGAACGCTCTCCCCAGACCTGTTTTTCTTGAGTTGTTAAAAAAATAGAGAACACTAAAACAAATACAGTTAGTCAGTCTATCCATTTAGACTTTGTCCCCTCAGGCTGAGCAAGGTAGGACTGAGTGAAAACTTGCCATACTGCCATCAAGTCTTGTAACAAGAAATGAATACGGTTCTAGGAATCAGAAACGAACTGATGATTGGTGTTGAAGACTTCGGTGCTTTTTTATTTTGTGCAGTGACTGTATTTAAAATGTCTGTGTTATCTGTACAGCATGGAATTTTTATTATTTTGACACAAAGATGTCTCCTTTTGGCAATGATAATGATGGTGATTTTTTTTTTTTTGGTTTTTCGAGACAGGGTTTCTCTGTGTAGCTTTGCGCCTTTCCTGGAACTCACTTGGTAGCCCAGGCTGGCCTCGAACTCACAGAGATCCGCCTGCCTCTGCCTCCCAAGTGCTGGGATTAAAGGCGTGCGCCACCACCGCCCGGCTAATGGTGATTTTTTAAAATCTCTCTTTGTTTTAATCCTGGTTTATTATCAACATCTTTAAAAGATAAAAATTAGTTCATATCTGGGCCAGTTGATGTTTTTTAAGAACTGCTTTTCTTTTTAAGATAGAATCTTGAATCTCAGTCAAGCTGTCCTTAAATTTGCTATGTCACCATGATGTCCTTGATATTATACTTGATCGTATATAAAAGGTTGAGAAGCAATTAAGGATGACCATGATACCTACTACCTCTACCTCCCCAGTGTGTAAAGGTAGTGTGTACCACTGTGCCCTGTTATTGTGGGTATTGTTTTATCTATCTATCTGTCTGTCTGTCTGTCTGTCTATCTGTCTATATCTATCATTATCTATCATTATCTATCTATCTATCTATCTATCTATCTATCTATCTATCTATCTATCTATCTATCTATCTATCATCTGTGACGGGTCCTACTAAGTTGCTCAGGGTTGGTTTGAACTCAATGGGTAGTCCTGGATATCCTAGAACTTGCTTCAGCCTGTTGAATGCTGGGATTATAGGTTTGTACCATCATCCCTGGCTGAGAACTTCCTTTTTAGTTAGTAAGAAAAATTTTTATAATTTGATTTTTTTTTCAAAAAAGCAAACAAATGGTAATTTTGCATGAACAAATTTTAAATAATTGAAAAATAAAACTGTACTAAGATTTTCTACTGTGCTGGCAGGTCAGTGCCCCCAAGACTCATGATGTTCAAGGCCCAACTGAATTAGAAAATAAATAAGGAAATGCTTATAAGGTAAATTTTAGAGAAAACTTCAAAGCCTGCAAATCATCTATATCCTAGAATAAAAAAGTTTTACTTTTGTACCGGGCAATGCTATGTAAACAGTGGATGGTGATCATTGACTTGTTCATTGTAGGATATTATTAATCTTACATGGAAAGAATGCACATTTGAAGATAGTTTAATTTTTAATGAATGGAAGGTACTTGAGAATATGAAGTTTCTTAAGAATTTTATAATGTATATAATGAACTATCATCTACACCCCTACTTCCCCTTCAAATGCTCATAAACTCTTCCCAAACCTCTCCCTCCTAACTTCCTGTCTTTATTGTAGTTGGAAGGTTTCTCTAACCACCTGGCTGCATGGTCCTTCAGCCGCTTATAAAGTAATCATCCAGAGGCTTAATATTAATTACCAATTGCATGGCCTATGGCAGGATTCTCACTAGCTAGCTCTTATAACTTAACCCATTTCTATTAATCTCTAAGTTGCCACATGGCCATGGCTTACAGGTACTTTCTCATCTTGCGTCTCCTGGTGGTGGCTCGCAGCGTCTCTCAGCTTCTGCCTTTCTTCCTGACCTCTCCTTGGATTTCCTGCCTGCCTCTAAGCTGCCTTGCCATAGGCCAATGCAGCTTTATCAACCAATCAGAGCAACACATATTACAGTATACAGAAAGACATCCCACAGCACTTAATTATGTTTGGTTTGTGACAGCCCACTAAATCCCATCAGTGCTGCCCATATGCACATGCCTGTGCTGTTTGGAGAGCCCAGTAGCCACACCCTCAGAGAAGAATGTTCTCCCTCTCCCGATAGCTATCAGCTGCTGATAGCTCCTCACTAGTGGACTAGGCCTGGGATCATCTCCTTCTGTTCAGGAATTTTTGCTGGCTTGGTCTGATGTCAGTCTTGTGCAGGTAACCACAGCTGGTGTGAGTTCATGATTGTGAAAACCATGCCGCATCCAGGAGATGGCATTTCACAGTGCTCCTCTCTACCAGCTCTTACATTTTTCTTCTGAGATGTTCCTAGAGCTTTAGTGGCAGGTGGTTGATTGTGGAAGATACACTGGATAACAGTGTACATGTTTGAAAAAATTCAACAGAGTCTATGACTGGGATGAAAAGTGGTGGAGAAACCAGAAGATATGGCAGAATAGTCTGGAAGGAAAGTGTAACTTAAAGTCAGTGGCATGCTTCAGTGGGCAGAGGCAGCTTTCTGTCAAGCGTTATGGCATGATGTCAACTCCTGGGTTACACAGGGTAGAAGCAGAGAAGTCCTGAAAGTTGTCCTTGGACCTCCACATACATTGTGGCATCTCTTGCCCACCAGCAGGTGCACACATACACTATGTGGTCTCTGTGTGCGAAAGTTTCCCTTAACTTACTGTAATGTTGGCAGCAGTGAGGAGGGTGAGGATAGTGATTGCTGTCCTCACAGGAAGGCTTTTGACTCACAGCCAGTCCTGTCATTGCCTGCGGATGGCAATGAAGATAGCTTTGCAGTGAATTCTTCACTTGAAAGATTACCTTTTCCTTTTTCCAGTTTTATAGGATTATGATTTGTCTATCATCTGTTATCCATTTGTTCGACTTCTTCTGGACTTTTGGAAACAGTTCTCTACCCGATCCTCTTTATGTGAATCAGTTTTGGTTTGTCCTCCTCTACTCTTACTGCCAGCTTGCCTGCATTCTGTGCTGATGCTTCCTGGACATTAGTGAACATTACTGCTAATTCATTATCATTATTTACAATAACCTTGATTTAAATTCAGTGACTTTACCTGCTGCTATTCCCAGCCTTATTGATGAAGACTTTGATCAAGAAATTTTTGTCGCTGGGCGGTGGTGGAGCATGTCTTTAATCCCAGCACCCGGGAGGTAGAGGCAGGATCTCTGTGAGTTTGAGGCCAGCCTGGGCTACAGAGCGAGATCCAGGACAGGAACCAAAACTGCACAGAGAAATCCTGTCTCGAAAACCAAAAAAAAAAAAAAAAAAAGTCTGCTAGTAGTCTTTACTTATTTATAATACTTTTTTTACTTTTTTAAAATTCTAATATAATTACATCATTTCCCCCTCTTTCATTTTTTTTCCTCTGATTGCTTCCAAGCACACCTGTAGCTAGAGTTTTCCTTCCTTGCCCACAGTCAGGACAAATCTCTGTCACCCACCAGTCCCACAGCTGCTTAGACCCAACCAAGTAAACACAGAGACTTATATTGCTTACAAACTGTATGGCCGTGGCAGGCTTCTTGCTAACTGTTCTTATAGCTTAAATTAATCCATTTCTATAAATCTATACCTTGCCACGTGGCTGGTGG
Source organism: Peromyscus maniculatus bairdii (assembly GCF_049852395.1). Taxonomy (NCBI): domain Eukaryota; kingdom Metazoa; phylum Chordata; class Mammalia; order Rodentia; family Cricetidae; genus Peromyscus; species Peromyscus maniculatus. Next base: position 57,678,200 of record NC_134866.1, read on the forward strand.
CTTACCGGCGTCTTCACATGCTGCTGGTCATGGCGGTGGCTGGCAGTGTCCCTCTGCCTCCGCCTTCTGCTTCCCAGAATTCTCCTCTCTCCTTGTCCCACCTACTTCCTGCCTGGTCACTGGCCAATCAGTGTTTTATTTATTGACCAATCAGAGCAATTTGACATACAGACCATTCCACAGCACACACCTCCTGTGCATGGTTAAATTCATGGCCTCCTTTTTGTAGGGTCTGAGGAAATGCTGAAGGAAGACCCCAGACTCAAATAGTATGCAAGAACAAAGAGCATTTAATATTCCAGCATGCATGGGTTCACACCTGTACAAAATGGCCACAATCCTGAGATGAGCGTCAGACTCCTTTTAAACATAGTTAAGAGGAGTTTCAGGGTCAGTTAGGTCATCTTGAATATGATTGGTTAAACAAGCAGCAATTATATTAATATACTTTTAATTGGCTGAGGTTTAGTTATATCATTTTTTGACACGTCTGCACAAGCTTGGATGTGACTCAGAAGGGGCTGCTGGGTTCGTCCTTGAGACACAGTGAGGCTGACTTATACCCTCTGTGTTTGTTCCTCCCTCGACCCTGGATGTGAGGGTCTTGTAGATAAATGGTCCTTTGTTGGAAAAGACACCTTTTTGTCCTCAGAGAACTGGAACCTAATTCAGTTGTGAAAGTGGGAGTGTTTAACCCCTTCATTTTTCTTTGTTTTACACACACACACACACACACACCCCTAAATACATAAATACAGCCTGTTCAGTCTGTGTCATGTTTTCTGTGTGTATGTGATCCCAGGGCTGATCACTCCTAGTGATATATCCACTACACATTCTTGCACCATCTTATCAGGGATCATTGCAGAAGTGGAGGCAGAAAGATCCTAAGAGCCACAGGAAGTTTGCTGTAAGATTGTGTCTCCTAGAAATGTCAGAGAGGCTGCGTCTATGAGGATCTGCAAAATACCTGCCTAAACAAGACCCTGATGGGTGATGTTGTCTATAAGACCCCCCCCAAAAAGGACATCAAGGAGCATGCTGACTTGGAAGGAACAAAGCTCCTGGGGCCTCAACCCTAGACAAGAACTATGGGCCCGGAGTGGGAGAAATGGTGTTTTCCAGGGGAGTCCCCTGCCCCCAAGTTAGTTATCCAGTAAGCTTTTTAATGTGAGGCTGCATATTATGGGTCCGAGTCAAGCAGATTTTGCTAGTTTGTATTTGAAGTGTTCTCCCAAGCCCATGTGTCAAAGACTTGGTTTCCAGTTTTACATTATTGGAATATGGAAACATTAATAATAAGAGGCAGACCCTAGAGGAAGGTTTTAGTCATTGTGTGGTTCCCAGAAGGAGATTGTAAGACTCAGGTCTGCTCTTTTGCTTCCTGCCAACCGTGAGGAAAACAGCTTCTGCTTTCACTTTGTATACTCTGCCCCCAGAGCACTGGGCCAACCCTGTCTGTCAACTCAGACATTGGGACTGTGTTCTAAAATAACAGTTTTCTCCCTTAAGTCATTTCAGATATTGTGTGATAGTACAGGAAATCTAACTACTGTAGTGTCTTGCCCTGTGTCTCTGTGATCTGACCTGCTAGCTGTTGGTGTTCCTCACAGATCTGTGTCTCTGTGATCTCACCTGCTAGCTGTTGGTGTTGTTCACGGATCTCTGTCTCTGTGATCTCACCTGCTAGCTGTTGGTGTTGTTCATGGATAGAAACTCTAGTTAGTCACCAGTCTGGAGTGGATAAGAAACATTCTGAAGTTGACCTAAAATCTGAAGCTCAGGCTTCAGGAATTATACTGAGTGATTTCCAGATGTGAAGCCAGCCTTGCATTCCAGCGATGGGCTCTGTTTGGGCGTGTCTCATTATCCTTTCACACACTGCAGAGACTGCTCTTACTGTTTTGATGATTTTTATAACTTTCTTCATAACTTTGGCATCTGCTTTGATATGATAATATCGACTTCTTAAAATGGACTGGGAGGTGTTTTCTGTCTGTCCTTTGTGAAAATGGTATGGTTTCTTCTTTGTTTTTAAAACTGTCAGATGTTTTGGTCTTTTTTTTTTTTGGTGGAGTATTCTGAAGTTTTAATATGTTTATTGAGTAGATATAGAACTATTTGTGATATTTTGAGTTGGTTTTGTCAGATTGGATTGTTTAATAAGGAAATTTTCCATGTTTACTACAGTTGTTGAATTTATTGACGTAACATTTATAACTTACATCCCCTGGAAGTACTGGTCTTTTTTCTTCTTCCTGAAGCTCTGCTTAGTGGATTATCACTATATTTATAAAGATATGATCTGTGTTTTCAAGGCTTAGGTTTTAACTAAATTTTCTTTTTATTTATCTGTTTTCACGTGTTCTGGGATTATTCACATTTCTCACTTACATTTAATTTTGTTTCACATTTCTTCAAATGTTTAAGTAATGTCTTAGTTGTAAGGATTCTGTCCTTATTTACGTCATGAGCCAGTGACGGCGTCCCAGCCTGAAAAGCAGGTGGGCCCTCTGTCGTCCCTCTCTTTCCTTCCTGTTCCTTCCTTCAGTCTGGGCCTCTTTCTTCTCCCCCCCCCCCCAATAAAGCTCTAAAAAGGTAACCTGGCTCATGACTCTCCTCCAGCACTCTCCTCCGTTGGCATGGCTACCGTGAGCAGTGCCCTGATTTAACCAATATTAGTTACTTTTTATTGACCATGAAGACACTGTAACCAAGACAACTTGTAGAAGAAAGCATCTAGTTTGGGAGTCATGGTTCAGAGGGTTTGAGTGCATGACCACCATTGCAGGCAGCGGGCAGCGGGCAGCGGGCAGCGGGCAGGTGCTGGAGCATGGGAGCTTAGAGCCTTATCTAAATTAGGAGGCAGAGAAGATGAACTGGGAATGGTGTTGGGTTTTGAAACCTCAAAGCCTACCCCCAGGTGACACATCTCCTCCAACAAGGCCACACCCTCTGCTTCTTCCCAGACAGTTCCAGCAATTGGGGATCAAATATTCAAACATGGTAATCTATGAGGGCCATTCTCATTCAAACCATCACATTCCACTCCCTGGTCCCCATAGGCCTGTAGCAATATTATAATACAGAATGTATTTAGTCCAACTTTAAAAGTTCCCATAGTTCTTCAGTCTTAATACAGTTTAAAAGTCTAAGTCTCTTCTAAGACTTAAGGTAGTCTCTTAATTGTAACCTCATGTAAAATCAAAAAGCAGATTACATACTTCTGGTATACAGTGGCATAGAATATAGATTACTGTTCCAAAAAGAGGAATAGAAACAGTGAGAAAATGCTGGACCAAAGCAAGACCCAAACCCAGCAGGCAGACCCCAACTCCTGTAACTTCATGTCTCATTTCAAGGGGCTTTGCCCTTCTAGTTTTGGTAACTTCTCTCTCTTGGGCTGGCTCCACACTCTGTATGAGGATTTCCCTGGCATATATCCTGCAGCTTCAGTACCTTCAACATCCTGGGGTCTTTAACATCATCCAAGCTCAGTTTTGACAGCTTTACACCAGAGCCTATGTACATGTAACATGAACTCCCCTGCTACAAGCCCAGACTCAGCAGCTTTCCTTAACTGCCAGGGATTATTTCACAACTCTGTATTCTTGGATCCCTCATAACACTCAAGCCACATGGTCAGTGTTGTGAAGTTTGGCTGCACGCCTGGCCCTTTCCTTGAATCTCACTTGCATAAACTTTTCCTTGTAGATGCCTTTTCTCCTATTCGTTTTTATTTGGAGAACTGGATAAGCCAAAGGACACTTTATCCCACCACTTTCTATTATGATTGTAGTTGCTTTTGAGGAACAGAAAATCCCTTAGGCCTTTTCCTTCCATGAATTGCAGGATTAGCTGGGTGGGTTCATTACCTGAGGCTACACTGCCTTCATTTCATTTAGCATCCTCCTCTCCTATGTCCTTCAGCACAGGCCTAGGCTCCAACGTTAGATGTCCTGGAGTTCTTTCATTCTTTAAGATTGTGTTTTATATTTCTTCTTGCCCTACTTGCTCTTTTTCATTGTAGACCTGATAAAAGCAATTACTAATAACTATGCAACAGACTCCATATTAGGCTGTGTCTTAGTTAGGGTTACTGATACAATGAAGAGACACTATGACCACAGCAAAAGCATTTAATTGGGGATAGCATAATCAGGTCTTTCACAGTAATAGCCCACTTCTTGACACCAACTTCTGTCTTAATTATCTACCTTTCTTTTTGAAAGCAGTAAATTTTTGAGATTATAATTTATTTACATTACTCCCTTCCAATTTTCCCTCAAAACTCTGCCATATACTTCTCCCTGTTCTTCTTCAGATTCATGGCCTCATTTTTCACTAACTATTATTATATGCATATATGTATATGTATATATTTATATATTACTAATTATAACTTGTTTATGTATGTATGTTTTCAGTGCTTACCATTTGGTACTTACTTTTCTATTGTTGTGACAAAATATCATGACTGTTATGCCCAGATTGCGGGGACCTCCAAAAGACCACCGTGGAGACAGAATCCCATAAGCAAAAGCAAAGAGCCTTTATTTCAAGGTCTGAGCTTGGTCCCTGTGTCTATCCAGTGCAGCAGTGTGAGCAGAGAGCCCTGAGCCTAGGCAGGGTGGGGTTTTTTATCAAAGCAGAGGGTGGGGTGAGGGGATTTCCAGGCTTTAGGACCCTGATTGACTGACATTTGTCTAGGGGTATCTGTAAAACAAAAACAGGTGTGTGCTAGATGCAGGGACATCTGGCCACCTTATCTAATGGTTGAAATGTTTGGGATGTTCCCCATCCCTAGGTGGATCCCTGGGTGGGGTTAGTTTATGGCATTTCCTGGATCTAGGTGTTGCCTGCCAGTAAGCCTGTCACAGAAGCTGTGTCTGGGCCCCTAAGCCTGTCATGGCAGCTGTGTGGTCAAGCTGTCTTGAGGCCCCCTCCACAATGACCAGTGCTACTTATAGAGGAAAAATTTTAATTTGGGACTCATTGTCCCATAGGGTTAAAAGCCATAACCATCATGGTAGGGTGTATGGCAACAGGCAAGGATGACACTAGAGAAATAGCCGAGAGCTTACATGGATCCACAAGTGAAGACGAGACAGAAAGAGCTACATTGACCTTTGAAACCTCCAAGTTCACTTCCAGTGACACACTTCTTCCAACAAGACCACGCCTTCTAATCCTCCCCAAACAGTTCCACCAGCCGTGGACCAAGTGTTCAAACATGCAAATCTCAGGGCGCCTTCTCATTCAGCCACTGCAGGTGATTTATTCAAGACTTCTTACTTGGGAAGACATGGACCTGACTTGCTGCACTCTGAATTCTTCAGCTTTAGGAAGCAATATGCATTCATAGAAATTTCACTCACAAGTTTGAATTTTGATCGTTTCTCCAGCTAGCTGTAATATGTATTATGCTAATAGCTGTCATATGTTGTTTAAAGAGACTCTGGGAGTAAAGAAGACTTTCTTGTCCCAGACTCCAGCATTTCTATTTCAAGAGTGCCCCTTAACTTCCTATCTCAGGGCAGGCTGATCCCTAACTCTGTAATAGGCAGAAAAGAAAACAGCACACTGCTAAAGGTGTTGCAAACATTGCTACCTTTACAACAGCTGGAAGGCAAACTTTCCAGTCCAGGTTGCTGTTGTTTATCTTGTAGCATGAAAACATCGCAGTGGGAGCGAGGAGCCAGAGACTCAGCCAGAGACGCGAGCATGACCGGCTCCTGCCCGTGGTGTTCTGTTGGATGCTGGGATGTGATTTGATGATGTCTTGCTGCCTGTGGCGTTCTGTCGGGTGCTGGGATGTGATTTGATGACGTCTTGCTGCCTGTGGCGTTCTGTTGGGTGCTGTGATGTGATTTGATGACGTCTTGCTGCCCGTGGCGTTCTGTTGGATGCTGTGATGTGATTTGATGACGTCTTGCTGCCCGTGGCGTTCTGTCGGGTGCTGGGATGTGATTTGATGACGTCTTGCTGCCTGTGGCGTTCTGTTGGATGCTGGGATGTGATTTGAAGACGTCTTGCTGCCCGTGGCGTTCTGTCGGGTGCTGGGATGTGATTTGATGACGTCTTGCTGCCCGTGGCGTTCTGTCGGGTGCTGGGATGTGATTTGATGACGTCTTGCTGCCCGTGGTGTTCTGTTGGATGCTGGGATGTGATTTGATGATGTCTTGCTGCCCGTGGCGTTCTGTTGGATGCTGGGATGTGATTTGATGACGTCTTGCTGCCCATGGCGTTCTGTCGGGTGCTGGGATGTGATTTGAAGACGTCTTGCTGCCCGTGGCGTTCTGTTGGATGCTGTGATGTGATTTGATGACGTCTTGCTGCCCGTGGCGTTCTGTCGGGTGCTGGGATGTGATTTGATGACGTCTTGCTGCCTGTGGCGTTCTGTTGGATGCTGGGATGTGATTTGAAGACGTCTTGCTGCCCGTGGCGTTCTGTCGGGTGCTGTGATGTGATTTGATGACATCTTGCTGCCTGTGGCGTTCTGTTGGGTGCTGGGATGTGATTTGATGACGTCTTGCTATCTAATGCTTTCTCTATTGCTGCTTGGGATTTGTTCCTTTAGTCTCACTTGCTAGATGCTCAAGAAACTCACTCACTTGAAATCAAAATATGGTGTCATAGATCACCATCCACGTGGAAGACCATCATAATATGTGTGGTTCTAGGTGGTAGTACTGAGCTCAGCTCCCAGTCAGCCCTTGAACCACTGAACATCCCATGCTGTGTGGTGTGCTGTGTGCTGAGCTATGGTGATTGAAAGTTTGATACAGTCAGGGCATTTTCAACTTAGGATGTGTTCAACTTGTGGTCAGTTTGTTGAGATGGACTTCATTGTAGGTTAAAGGGTATCTATATGAGAATTTAATGCCATTTCCCTGTGTACACTGTGTTAAATTCCATAAGTTCTAGACAGTGCTCTGCTTCAGAGATATAGCCCAGCAGATTCTGATGTATTGTTTGTCATTTTCATTCAGATAGTACTTTGTAAAATTTGTGCAACTTATTTTTAAACTCAGAATTTGCCTTAAAATGTCATTTATGTTTAATAATTGAATTGGGGCTTGTATTGGAGTTTTCTAGCAGAACAGAAATAGTAGAATGAAGCTATATATCATCTATCTGTCTATTTGTCTACCTACCCATCCATCCATCTACTCCCCACATCCACCCATCTTGCTATCTCTGTCTGTCTGTCTGTCTATCTATCTTTTGGGTGTTTATTAGAATGACTTACTAGTTGTGGTTCAACTAGTCTAACAATGGCTGTCTACCAACAGAAAATCCCAGAATCTAGTAGTTGTTTGGTCCATGAGACTGGAGATCTCAGCTGGTCTTTGGTATACACAGGAATCCCAAAGAAGTAGGTTCTAATGCCAGTGAAGGAATGAACTTGCCAGTGAGAGCAAGGGCAAGCAGGCAAAGCAAAATCTTCCTTCTTCAATGTCCCTATTATAGGTGGCCACCAGAAGATGTGGCCCGCATTAAAGGTGGATCTTCCCACCTCAAAAGATCTGGATTAAAGGTGGGTCTTCCCACTTCAAATGATTTAATTAAAAAAAAAATCCTTCACAGAGTTTTTAGTCAATTCCAGATGTAGTCCACAGGGGTGGCTTATGGGATGGTCAATGAGTAGAGTTGCTTATACACAGGCCTATTTATCTGGATCCCACAAGGTGGCAGGAGAGAACTACTTGAGGGAGTTGTCCTCTGACCCCATACACTTGCCTCTGTTGCTGTGCTCTCCCATGCTTCCCTACCTTCCCAGAAGTCCTCCTTTTTTCTTGTTCTCTCCCTTACCTACCTCCTTCCTGTCTCCCCCACTAAGTAAGTAAAAAAAAAAAAAAGTAACAGTTGTTTATTTATTGTTTGTTTGTTTGTTTGATTCAGGGTCTCACTGTGTAGCCCTGTTGGCTTGGATCTTATTATGTAAACCAGCTTTCCCTGAACTCACAGAGTTCCCCTGCCTCTGCTTCTGTTGGGATTAAAGGAGTGCACTATCATGTCCAGCTCACAATTGTAGATTTTTGCAAGAGATTTTCTTCATTGAATTTTAGATTATTGTTATTGTAGTTGAAGACTTGGTTTATATGATTTCAATCCTTTAAAATTCACTGGGCTTATTTTATGGCCTGGGATATCAGCTATTTTTGTGACTGTTTTCTGTGCCCTTTACAGAGGTATTGAATTGCCTAAAGCATGCCTATTCATTAGATCGTGGTTCAGGTCTTGTTTAGGCAGCCACACTATTGAGGTTTTGTGTGAAGTTTTCCTGTCATTTCTGGGAGACATAATGTCATAGCAGTCTTTCTGGTCCTCTGGCTTTTCGAATCTTTTTGCCCCTTTTCCTGGACATTCCCTGAGCCTTAGGTGCAGGAGCTGTGTTGTAGTTCTGTCCTTTATTGCTGGGCTCCACATGATCTGTTGATCTTTGCATTATGGCCTATTGTGGTGTTCTGTAAAGAGAAGCCTCTTTGATGATGGACGAGAGCTGCGCTTACCTGTGGGTGTAAGGTTTAGAATGCGGTTGGGTCTAGTAAGGTGGCGGTGGTAGGTTCACTTCTAAGATTTGTAACCCCACTAGCCCCAGGTAGTTGACTGAGTTTCCAGTGACTGCTGAGAGAGGGTGAATTCGTATTTCTCAGAGATTGGCTATCCAGTACCAAGTGGTTAGCCATGAAATCCTGTGCACACAACCCATTCTAAGTGGCTCAGATATATTTATATATTTATGTAGTGATCTCTGTAACCACGATAAGAAAGAGACAGGGAGTGAGAGAGTGAGATGGAAAGGGTTAGAGGGAGGGGACATAGGAGAGGCTGGAGGGAAGATAGGGAAGGTGCAAGTGATTTAGTTATATTGTAATTTAAAATTTAGTCAAAATAAATAATGAATACTTGAAGCATAAAAAGATGTTAAATGGCTATTTAGTGGACTATGTAAAAGTAAATTAGGTCGAATTGATACTTTAAAGTCTTTTATGCCTTTATCTGTTTTCTGTGTTCTTACTCTATTCAGTAGTATGAAAAGTATTGAAACCTCCAGCTTTAACTATGGATTTTTTTTCTTTCTAGTTGTTTTAGTTTGTTCTGTTTTTTTTTTCCCCCAGCATTTTCACTTGGTACAAATACATTTAAGATTATTACACGCTGCTGAAGAATTTACCCTTCCTCATTATGACATACATGTCTCTAGTTCTCTTATTTGTTTGGATTTTTACCTCCTTGGAGTGTACCTTTTTAGTAGTAATATGGCAACTACAGATTAAATTTTGATTAGTGTTTATATGTGTTAGCGTTTCTAGTCCCTTTAATTTTCTTTGTCTTTTTGTGTTGCTATCATATATGTAACTCTTGCATTTTGTTGTGAAATTGCTTTTTATTTGGGGTGTTTAGGACATTTATTTATGTGTCTGTCACTGTGTACATTGTTTCCCTTTATTGTACTGGTGTACCATCTGTTCTCCATTCAGCTTGTGCTTTTTTCCTGCTTTCACTTGACTTGCCCCCCCCCCTTTTTTTTTAAAGAAGAGTTGACTTTTAGAGCAATTTTAGAGTTATAAAAATTGAGGAACAATTTAGTCAAGGTTTTCCAGAGAAGCAAAAGTAATAGAATTTTATACCCACAGAGTTATGTATCACTTAAGACCAGGAAATGTGTTGTTAGGCAGTTCCATGGTTGTGTGATCATCGGAATGTATATAAACAAATCTATATGGTATAGCCTATTCCATACTTATTGTTTATGGTATGGACTGGTACATGTGGGGGTCTATGTTTGAAGTGATATAGTGATGACTCAACATGTATGTGTACATATGTGCATATGTATATGTACATTACATGGAGGGTAAGTGAGAAGGGGAGGGAAAGAGAGATGGGGAGAGGGGAACAGAATGAGTGTAGGGCACCATGGTAGCTTGAAATTCAGATAAAAGTTGATAATACAGTCTTGATTCTGAATTCATAAGAAAGCCTTCAATTTATTGGATATAGTTCACTTATGTTATTGATCCCAGATTTATGGATTAAAAGGATACATCTAACGAGACAGCTGTGGTGCATGCCTTTTAATCCCAGCACCAGGGAGGCAGAGGTAGGCGGATCTTTGTGAGTTTAAGGCCAGCCAGGTCTATAAATTAACTTCTAGGTCAGCCAGGGATGTTACACAGAGAAACTTTGTCATGAAAAATGAAAAAAACCCAAAAAAGATACATCTAAAAATATCTTTATGGTAATGTTTAGAATAGTGTTTGATCAAACACCTGGCCCTCATAGATTGAAACATAAAATTAATTCTTATAAGCAGATAATAGAGTTGCCATGTCTAACATCTCTCAGTCACACAATTTTCCCTATTATTAATGTCTGGCATTGCTTTTGCACACTTGTAGAATTTATGCATCAGTGGTCTACATTGTTAGAGTTCATGACATTACTGCAGTTTATTTTAATTTGTTTATTGTTGTTTTTGTTACTGTTATTTTTACTGACCGTGGATTCTAGGGCCTTTTGAATGCTAGGCCAGTTTGTGCCATTGTGCTGTATATCTAGCTTAGAGTTTCCACAACTTTTATTGATTACTGTGCAGCCTGGGTTGGTCTTGAATTCCTGATCCTTCTGTCTCAAACTTCTGAGGCAGTGTGCTCAGATCCAAGGTATCATTAAATACTCTGTTGGTAAAATATTATAGGGTTGGAACAGAGAAGATCCAAGATAAGCATGGTGTGCCTGGTAACAATAGGAAAGGAAGATGGTCTCTCAAGATGTGTGCCAGTGTAGAAGATGACCAGTGATGTGTGCCAGTGTAGAGGATGACCAGTGATGTGTGCCAGTGTAGAAGATGACCAGTGATGTGTGCCAGTGTAGAGGATGACCAGTGATGTGTGCCAGTGTAGAGGATGACCAGTGATGTGTGCCAGTGCAGAGGATGACCAGTGATGTGTGCCAGTGCAGAGGATGACCAGTGATGTGTGCCAGTGTAGAGGATGACCAGTGATGTGTGCCAGTGCAGAGGATGACCAGTGATGTGTGCCAGTGCAGAGGATGACCAGTGATGTGTGCCAGTGTAGAGGATGACCAGTGATGTGTGCCAGTGCAGAGGATGACCAGTGATGTGTGCCAGTGTTCCTTACTTCAGGAGATAGAACATGACTCCTTTGCTTTCACCTAAAAGTTGGTGGGACTCAGTCACTTCTAGGGATGGACCATGTGAAGGAAAAACTGACACTGTAGTGGAGAAGCCTGCCAAATAGCACCTCATCCAGCTGATGAAGAGTCATATCATCAGTGATGTTTTATACATGTCGTATTCTCCTTGACATGTGGTAGTGACTGTAGTCATCTCTGACAAAATGCTTAGCTTTAGTACAGTGTTCTGGGTGGACAGACGAACTGTGGTGATGTAACATAAGGTCATTAGGGGAAATTGGGCTAAGGGAAGACAGACACTGTGTACCATCTTTCAGATTTTCCATCAGTAGAAAGTGATTCCAGAAACAAAATTTGAATATTTGGCTTATTTTAGAAAGCAGCTTTTGGGCCGTTTTTGTTTGATTTGAGACAAAAGTTTCCTTGAGTAGTCTTGGCTGCCCTAGAACTCACTATACAGATCAGGCTTGCCTCAGACTCCCTCGTACATACCTAGTGCAGGGATTAGAAGCATGCCCCACCACACCTGCCTGGTCACCTTTCTTGATTTGTGAAATCCAGTATTGAAAAGAATAGAAACAATTTTAGTATCAACCATGCATTTTTAGTCAACATGCCTCATTTTAATATTTCTCATAAAATGGATTAATATATAGTGGTATCAGTTTTGTGTTTACAGTGAGTTCTTTTATTTGCAAACCATAGCTCATTTATATGTAAAACTTAGTGGCCATTGAAATGTCACATTCATTCTGAAACTCTGAAACTGTAGACTAAGGTTAATGAGGTAAAAACAAATAGCTGTTCTGAAGGGGGAAATGTTAATCCTTTAGTAGATTATTTTGAGAGTCTGCGTTATGATTTCTTGAGGGATTATAATTTGGAAATTACTTGTTTTGATACTGTGTTAGATCAAAATATAGCATTTTTGGAACTTAAATTTTAATAGCATTATCAGTTAAAATAACATAAAACTAATCTAGTAGAATAAAGGAATACTTTAAAGCAATTTAAAATGCAGTCTTCAGTTGTATTCTCTATGAACAATGAATCTAAGTAAGTTTCATATAAGTTTCTATCACTTCTTTTCTAGATTTGCTGTCTAGGATCGATTTGGATGAACTCATGAAAAAGGACGAGCCACCTCTTGATTTTCCTGACACACTGGAAGGATTTGAATATGCCTTTAATGAAAGTAAGTGCTATATATTATACATACATATATGCGTATGTATAATTTACTTCACAGTGTTTATAGAATCACAGGAAGCATATTACTCTTGAATATCTAACTAGAATATTGCAGGATTTTTGGGAGATTATGACTTATCTTTGCATAGTAAAATCCTTCACTCCAGTGAAAGAATCAGGGAACAGTTTTCTCTAGTTAGCAAGCCACATAAATTAATAGACATAAATTTGACTTAGTTTATACATTTCAACTTTGAGCATTCTCCTCTGATATCTAACTGAAAACTCCTAATTGAATTACATAGAAAGGTACATTCTTTAGCTGGCTGTTTGAAATGAGATGACTGGCAGTCGTTATATGGAGCAGTATTTTAAAGCAGAGTACCCAGGATTCCATTATTCTTCAGGGAAATATTTGTTTAAAATCTTTTTAAGTTTGGGATAAAATAACCTTTATACCTGAGTTGTTGGAAAAGGCATCATACACCCACCATACACTATTATCTTTGAAGGCTTTTGCTGTTGTGGGCAGGTAGCATGAAGTTGTCATTTCCATCTGTTGCGTTATAGCTCTAAATTGGTGATCACTCATCACTGTTCTTGCGAGACCCCTTTATAGTGTCCCCCCTTGCACTCATAGATGTAAGGGGCTTCTTCTGCCCATGTGTTCTTGAGTGCTCAGTGAGTTTAAAGAGAAGACAATAGAAACTTTGATCACTTTCAGATATTATTTTTTTTATAAAAAATGCTTTATGACAAAACATGTATAAATAGTATTATTTTGCCTGTTGAGGGGAAGGATTAAAGCAATTGGCCAGTGGGCTGTTTGTCTTCTGATTATCAGAATTTTTCTGTCGAAAGCAAGGGGGATGGTGGTCTGTCTTTTTTCATTGTAAATAGACTGAATTAAACCTTTTAGTAAATAGAGACCAATGTTTTCCACGAGGAGTTTTTTATGGACAACTATGATATAGATGTTTGATTGAGCATTGCTCCTGTTAAACAAACCTATTTTTTGATAGATGAGGCACATTTCAATGAAGAAACACAGCACTTTAATTCTTTAACACAGAGAATGGGACTGTTATGACGAAATACTTACTGGTGTGTGAGGAGCCCTATTTGAACCTTATTTGCCTGGGTCAGGTAACCCAGTCCAGTGAGAGAGAAATGTGGGTAGAGGGATAGCCTGGACGTCCTGGGCTCACGCCGCTTTACCTGTTGTAGCTTGAATGCATGCAGGTCCCGGCGCTGTTAATAAAGCTTATTAATCTTCATCAGGGAAGCCCTGTGATTGGAGGGAGCCTGATTGGATAGTTTAAGCTGGTGTTAGCTCTCCTCCTCCTCCTCCTCTTCAGTCTCCATTAATAGCTTCTCTTCGGGCCTAGTAGAAAAGTGTTACTCAGAGTTCTGAACCCCATACTCTAGGTAACCCCACAGTGCATTATGTCCCCACATCATTCTAGACCTTATTGTCCGTATACATAACAGATGGCAGCTTTACACTGCTGACTTTCTTTGATTCTTGTCTAACTTTCTGAAAAGTTGCTTAGATTTTCAACATTTGTACTTAGGTGGCCTCTAAACTTCTTCAAGCCTGGACCATGCTTATGGCATTGTCTGGTAGCAGTTCTTATCCATAGTGCCCTTAAAGTAGTGTCAGTTTACTTGAAAATATTGAGATGAAGATGAGGACTAGGGACCATTCTTTTATACTGTTAATAGGTTTATGTCATATTGGCATTTGAAGACAAAAATTTAGGGAGAAAGCAAGTATTTAAGACAGTTTTTTTTTTTTTTTTTTTTTTTTTGGTTTTTCGAGACAGGGTTTCTCTGTGTAGCTTTGCGCCTTTCCTGGAACTCACTTGGTAGCCCAGGCTGGCCTCGAACTCACAGAGATCCGCCTGGCTCTGCCTCCCGAGTGCTGGGATTAAAGGCGTGTGCCACCACTGCCCGGCTTAAGACAGTTATTTTTATCAGACATTATTTATTGTTAAGTTCCATATTATTTAAAATATATTCTAAATCATTGAAATATTGCTTGTTGTCTTTTAGAGGGGCAGTTAAGACACATAAAAACTGGGGAACCATTTGTTTTTAACTACCGAGAAGACTTACACAGGTGGAACCAGAAAAGATACGAAGCTCTGGGTGAGGTAGGTCAAGGATATCGCTGTTTTGCATTTTCCAATTTGAAGGTTGAGGTATGACATAGATATTGTTTTAGTGCATTTTCCAATTTGAATTACCTGGAGCATTGGTTTGGAAGGTTCAGCAGTCCACATGCTCTTTTTATAAAAAAAATGACTTTTAAAATGCTTTTTCTTCTTTGTATTTGGTAATGTCAGTCATTCACTAGAAGCACATTCTTAATTTGAAAGCTTCTGCTTATACTGAATGTCCTTCATATGACTTTGGTATTTTCCAATAAGTCATCTACATGGAAAAAGAAATTCACGCCAAATTTTACCCTCTTTGGGTAATATTTTTAAAAGGTTGAATATTCTACTGTGCCAGGAAAATGAGGCTTACTTTTAAGTCTTTATTTGTGTTATGATCGCTATTAGGATGGCAAGATTAACTCACCCTTCTTTCCCTTTGGATTGATAGCATAGTTGGCCTTCTAAAGTTGGGCATCTTACATGGTCTCACCAGAAGAAAAGTGCCATTTGTCATTTTGGTGAATGTTTATCAGCTGAATATTTTACTTATTCAATATCACATATTTTTAGTAAAACATAGTTAGATACATTTGTTTAATATGTTACTAGACAACTACTTTTTTTCCTAAGGAAAAGCAGGAATTTTTTTATTTATATTGGCCTTTTAATAAAGTAGTAAAAAATATATTCTTTGGTTAAAAAATAACATGGAGGACATTGTGTAGCAAGAAGAAATCAAATACGGTGAAACATTTTTTCTTATGTCTCTTGCATTTCTGCATGTCTGAGCAGAAGTTTTGACTTTCTGTTCTACAGTCTCTTTACAGGGACATTGTATTATGTTCTTGCAGGCTTTAAGGGTGGAGAGGATTGTGTTCCCTTCCAAGACACTCAGCAGATTTGTGTCTACTCAAGATAATAAAGACAGTCTCCCCGTCTCTACAGTGGTAGCCAAGGTGGCGGGCTTACTTGTGGACTTCCATGAGACCAGATTGGCTAAGCTTGCCTTGCCTTAGCATTTCCCTGTGTTCAGTGTTCACCTGTGCCTGTCCGTCATGAATCTCAGGGATCTGAGAGGGAAGAGGAGTGGATGAGTATCTGAAGCTCCTGCCGCCTGTTTTGTGACCCAGTAGTCTGGTTCTTATGGCAGCAGCGTGAAGACTGTGCAGGCTAACGTGGTTTTTGGGGACTATGTAATTTCAGGGTTAAACCTTCGTCACTTCCACTTTTTTTTTTGAGGTAATATAATTGCATCATTTCCCTATTTCCATTCAAATCCTCTTATGTATCTTCTCTTGCTCTTTTTCAAATTTATTGTCTCTCTTTCTTAATTGTTGTTGCATATATTCTTGTTTAATAGTTGTGATTTAAATGTATTCAGAGACCAGAATAATTTCTGCTCACATTAAAGTGCTTGCCTGTTTTCCACTTGAATTATATACTGCAAACTGATAGTGTTTTCCTTATAAAATAACTGAGCTCCAGGGGCTTCTGTGCAAGGTCCAGAGAGGCCTTTAGTAACTAAGGGTGGTCCCCCAATAGATAGCAAGCAAGAACTGTTTCTCATTCTTACCATTGCAGTACATGGGTTTTACCAGTCTGTTGGAAGTAGACGTTTTCTACAGTCCCCAGTTAAGAGTACAGCTGATAGCCGGGCGGTGGTGGCGCACGCCTTTAATCCCAGCACTCGGGAGGCAGAGGCAGGCGGATCTCTGTGAGTTCGAGGCCAGCCTGGACTACCAAGTGAGTTCCAGGAAAGGCGCAAAGCTACACAGAGAAACCCTGTCTCGAAAAACAAAAACAAAAACAACAAAAAAAAAAAGAGTACAGCTGATAGACACTTGGATTCTGAAACCTGTAGTAGAGAAACGAATAGAACCCACCAAGGCTTCCGTTGTAATTGCGTGTGTGTGTACATGTACTTTTGCGTGTATGTGTACATGTGTTTGTAGGCGCATGTGAGCATGCTTGTGGAGGCTAGAGGTCAACGATGGATGTCGTTCACAATTGCCCCCCAACTTAATTTTGAGACAGAGTCTTCCTTTGAACTTGGACCTGATTGACTTAGTTAGAATGGCAGGGCAGTGATCTCCAGGGCTCCACTTGGCTCTGCCTTCCCAGCCCTGCAATTACAGAGATGCCCAGGGTTTGTTATAAATGTTGAGATACTAAATTGTGTTGTTTAATTTGTAAACCAGTAATAGAGCAGCAATATATATATGTCTCAACGAAATAATTGATTCAGATAAGGGTCATCAATTATTGTTAATCCCTTTAGAGCGAGTGTGTATAGTAGTAAGTAAAGCATCATTTTATAGATTTCCTGCGATTATAAGAGTGAAAAATGCAACTTTAAAGTAGAGCTCTAGCTGTCAATCTCCTTAAGAAAACAGTTAGGAAGCACTAGTATATGAATATAAACAAGAATACTTACAATTGCCAGGAGGCTCTTGTCTCAAAAACTAATACCATGAAGTTTTAAAGCAGGTACTCTGTAGGAGCATTTGGGGAAGACTGTTAATTTCCTTTAGTGAGATAAAGACAATTATGATAATGTAGGCGAATGTACTTATTCTTAGGAGATACACATAAACTATTTAGGGAGAGAGTCATGATGCATGAAGGTTATTTTTAAGTGCTTCTTTAAAAAGAGGGAAAAATACAAAAATAAAAAGAAGCCTAGCTGTATTTGGAACAGTTATCCCAGCACTTGGAAGGTTGAGGCCACAGACTTGTTACTTCAAGGCCAGAGACTCTGTCTTAAAAAAAAAAATAAATAAATAAAACAATGAATTTAAAAAAGCCTACGTGGTAAAATGTTAACAGTTTTTTTAGTAGAGTACAGAATGATAAGTATAAAGTTGTTTATGCTACTACTCTTTGCTTTTTCTGCATATCTGAAAGTTTCAAAATTAAATACTAAGGGAAAGGATTAAGATACGGAAATGGGAAGAAGGTTCTGGTTTTGTGAGTGAGACTAGCTCATTGGCACTGATAGCTCTTACTTACTTCTTGCATAACGCTGTTTTCTGTTGTACTCCTCCAATACTAGGATTTGGAATTGAGTAATCCTTTGGCATGCTGAATCCCCAGCATTTTATGGGGTTGTATTTGTATAAAACTTGTATGATCTTCCTGTCTACCTTAAGTCATCTCTTGATTTCTTTTAACATTAATGCAATATAAATGCTGTGTAAGAGTTGTATGATGTCGTTGAGGGAATGATGACAGTCTAAATGTTCAGTCCAGGTACAATGAAGAAACGTTTGGAGGCTGGTAAACCAAGTTTATAAGTGCAGAGCACAGTTTTCTCTGGGGTGAGAGCCTCGCTCTAGCCATTTATCTTTAAAGACTGTGCTTAGACTGGAGTAGTGGCTCAGTAGGTCAGAGCACTTTCTGTTCTCACAGAGGATCCAAGTGTGGTTTCTCAGCATCAGTATTAGGTGGCTCCCAGCTGCCTGTAATTCCACCTCCAGGAACCCAGAGATTTTCCCTGGCCTCCCCTGTTACTGGCATGTCCCTTCCAGTGTACGTGCATGTCCACGTTCACACAGATTAACCCAAACCTGAAAAAGAAGATGATTTCTTTATTTCTGTTGTGCTGGGAGTCAAAGGCAGGCCCTTACCGATGCTTGGCGAATAGTCAGCCACTCAGCCACATCCCCTCCCTAGTTTATTCTATTTCTGTTGTTGTGCCCAGATCGTGACCCCCAGAGAGACCACCAAAGACGAGCATGCCGGAATACAAAAGCAAGGTTTAATTCCGGATATCCAAAAGCAATACAAGCCTAGGCAGGGACTTCGTCCAGTACATCCAACGCAGTGGAGGCTGGAGGAAGTGCTCACCTATCTGCAAGCTCAGTTTTTAAAGGGAAAAAAATCACAAGGTTACATCATTTAGGGGTGCTAGTATGGGTACAATTCTGATTGGCTCGCTTCTAGGGGCTTTCTAGAAATCATGGCTTAATCTTACTTTAAGGGAGTGTTTGCCCGCCACCATTTCTCATTGGCTGCCATCAGGTGGGGGCATTTCTGTGGTCAGTTACCCTGGAAACCAGGGAGAGGACATTCCATAGTCCAGCAGGCATTACCTCATGACTACCTTGGGACTCTGTACTTTTGCACTTCCTGGTTTCTGGAATCTGAACTGACTTGTTTCAGTAACTATTGGCCTATTTCTAGAAGGAGAAATCTTAGGCCTTAGTTTTTGGGTGAAAGCATTTTGGTCTTGTTTCTGAAATGGCTCATTTTGGTCTCACACTATAGAGATCCCTTTTCTTTTTTTCCTTTTGTGTTGGCTAGCTTTATGTCAGCTTGATACACGATAGAGTCATCTGAGAGGAGGGACCTCCATTGAGAAAATGCTTCCATAAGATCCATAAGGCAGACCTATAGGACATTTTCTTAGTGGTGTGGGAGGGCTCAGCCCATTTTGGGTGGTGCCATCCCTGAGTTGGTAGTCCTGGGTGCTATATGAGAGCAGGCTGAATAAACCACGAAGAGCAAGCGAGTAAGCAGCACTCCTCTGTGACCTCCTGCTTCCAGGTTTCTGTGCTGCTTGAGTTCCTGTCCTAACTGCTTTCACCCTTCCTTCTCTATGTTGCTTTGGTCTGGGTACTTCCTCACCATACTAGAAGCCCTGTCTAGGATACCTGGGGCGTAGGGGTGTGGTTGCTGGTTGGTTGTATTTGGGATTCTGGAGGGAATAGCATAGCTAGGTAGGTGTTGTGATAGATACCCACTATGTATCTCCCATGCTTTCTCTGTCTTCTTTTATCAGCCAAGAATACAAGGTTTTAGTTGAGCACTGTCGCTCATGCTTCTAAGCCTAGCACTTGGGAGGAAGAAACCAAAGGACTGCCATAAAGTTGAGGCCAGCTAGGGCAGTGTAGTAAATTGAAAACCAGCTTAGGCTAGAATGAGACCTTGTCTCAAAAATCCTCTGACACCACTACCACCAAACAACAAGAAAAATACGAGGCCTGCTGTTTTCTTGAACCATTTGCCAGAGTTATAGTTGTAAATGAGCATCCTTGAATGACAAAGAGCAGGCTTGTGTAGTAGTCACTATAAGAAAGACTCCCAAGGGTTGTATTCCTGCTACAGCTTCTCTCTGGGTTTAGTTATATTACCCTCATGGAAGTTAGGGGCTAGGGAGCCAGTGCAAATAAGCTGGTGCTGTGCTATGATTAATAAGCTCCCTTCATTTGGATTCATTGTCTTTGACCCAGAAACTCTGTTCTATGCCAGCATGCACAGAACAGTAATAAGCTGATTAGCCTCTTAGCGGTGGATAATCAGATCTCAGACCCTTCAGTGATGTTGGAATCCTCAGTAATCCTGCTTTCATTCTGACTTCTCACTTTGCTTGCCACTGGACCTACATTTTTAGAGTACTATGTCTGCGATTTTATGTGGACATTAACTTGCTTGTTCTTTTTAGATGGTTAGTACTATCATTCATTCCAATATTTAAGTCAAAAATGTCACTCCTTCAGTCCTTGATAATTGCTACAACTTGTCATTTTAACTTCTTAACATACTGTTGTTCCCTATCTTCATTTGCATTAATTAGCTTCAGGTTACATAATCTCTTAATTAACTTACTATATTTCTTACTGTTCTGTACTGAATTGTGTTCCCAAGTTCAAATTCAAAAATGTAATCTTTCTTGAAATTGTGTTTAGAGATGGTGTTCAAGAGCTGAGTAGACTTAAATGAGGACACAGTGCTGGGTCCTGATCCAGTGGCAAAGAGGTTTTTCTCTCCATGTGTGAACCATGAGAATGGCCCTGTGGGACAGTGAGAAGGGAACTATACATGTGGGAGTAGGGGATGGACAGACAGAGGGATATTAAATCCCCAAACAAAAAAACTTTCAATGAGAACCAAATTAGCCTGCACCCTGGTCATGGACTTCTAAACCTTCAGAGATGTGAATTCTCTTGTTTCACCCTTTCTGTCTATGGTATTTTTACTTCCTTTCTTGCCCAATACCAACTCACGCTATGTTTGAGGTATATAAACCTACTGATTCTTTAAAAAAATATATCATGCTGTTTTATATCTCTGGTGCTGTTCGGAGGCAAAGAGCATGTGGTGCTAAGCTGTATGTTTTACCACCCCATCAGTCTGAGGGTATTTATTGATCTATCAGGTTTAGTTCAACCTTTAATAATGGTTTCTTTGATTTGTGTAGGATAGAATGGCCCCTCTAGCCTTCATGTCTCATATGTGCTCTTAAAGCAGTTCTCCTCGAGCATGCACAATGTTTTATATTTATTACTTCTTTATATATCTTCTCCCTTTACTAGATGTGTCAGGAGAGGAGAGCCTAACACACTGTGGCTATATGGGTAGATGGGAGTCAGGGTTCCTTAGAGAAACAGAATCTTGTTGGATGCCTGTATGTGTGTCAGAACACACAGACACACACAACGAGAAAGGGGGGTGGGTAGGAGAGAAACAGAGAGCCTTGGGGGGTTGTTTTCTGTGGAGACTCAGTGAAGAGATGCAATCTGAATTTAACAGCAAGATTTAAAGGGGTTTTCTCCTCTGCCTTCTCTTCTTTGCAAGGGGCGCAAGTTCATTTTGTTAAGGCTTTCAACTGATTGTGTGAAGCCCACCATGATATGGATATTTGTTTTATTCAAAACTTACCAAGTTAATTGTAAATCACATTAAAAACCATTCCCCACAGAAAACACCCACAACAATGTCTTACCAAAAATTTGCACGTGTGGGCCTGCCAAATTGACTCCTAGAATTTAGAATTAACTAGAGAGTGATCACTCCAAGATGAAATTTTAAATTATCTATTACTGCACATATATTAATGATGTGTTCAGGCACATGCGCCATAGTGTGCATGGGGAGGCCAAAGGATACTATTTCACAGTTTAGCTCTCTCCTGCCACATTTATTTGAGTTCTAGGGATAGAGCTCAGGTCACCAGACTTGCATTAGTGGGTGGCAAATGACTTTACCCACTGAGTCATCTGACCAGCTCCCACTAGGATATCGATTTGTCAGAGTGCTATAAGACCCCACACAGTGCCCACTTATTTTATTTCTACCAGAAGCTCACCATTCTATTCTGTGATATCTTTCCACATAGAAACAAGGTTGGTCTATATTTCAGCCCAGAATAGTATGATAGGCATGTAGCCAGCCTCTCTTTTCTATTATAGCCAGTGACTGTCCCTTCAGTCACTGAAGTTTGTGTTCTATGATAAGGCTGGTGGCAGTAGTACATTGTATAACTTGATGGTCGGGCAGAATACATTCCCTGGAAATTCCTTCTCAGATGCTACTGTTGGAGGGAGATGCAGCCTGAAAAATAAGAGGCATGTTACTAGTGTTCCAGTCACTTCTAAGAAGTTAGTGCATTTATCATTATAGTGAATACTCAATATGATTCTACCATGATGCTGCATAGGTTTGTCAAGTTCTAAAGCCAAGGTGGTCTTGGCAGAGATACGGCTTCATCACTTCCCACATCTTCTGTAATTATTTGAAGACAGACATACTGTTGCTTTTTCACATTGAACCAGTATGATGTTAGATTTCTTGATCGCATCCCTGCCTAATCATTCATTTACCTTCGGCTACTGTTTCTTCTATTTGCCATGTGTTTATTATTATTATTTTATTTAATTTTTTTATATTATATTTCTAATTATTATTTTTTTTTATGTCCTGACCAAAGTTTCCCCTCCCTCCTGGCCTCCCAGTCCCTTCCTGCCACATCCCCCTTGCTCCCACTGTTAGGAGTCCCACAAGAAGACCAGGCTACACAACTGTCACTATATACAGAGGGCCTAGGTCAGTCTCATTCAGGCTCCCTGGTTGTTCATGCAGTCTCTGTGAGCCCCTAAGAGCCCAGGTTCTTCGATTCTGTGGGTTTTCTTATGGTGTCCTTGGCCCCTCTGGCTCCTACAATCCTTTCTCCTCTTGGCCAGGGTTCCTGGCACTAGGCCTAATGTTTGGCTGTGGGTCTCTCTGCATCTGTTTCCATCAATTGCTGTGTGAAGCCTCTCTGATGTCAGTTGGGCTAGGCATTTAATCCCAGCACATCCCATAAGTCGAAGGCTATGTGACTGGGTTGGTGTCCCAGTCCCTCTACTGGAAGTCTTGCCTGGTCACAGGAAATGGCCAGTTCAGGCTATGTGTCTCATATCACTAGGAGTCTCTGTGTAGATTCTTGAGAGTTTCCCTTAGAATAGGTTTCTACCTTCCTGAAATGCCCCCTTTTCCAGTCGTCTCTTTCAGTATTATTCCTCTCCACCCTCCTCACCTGATCCCTCATGTTCCCATTCCCACTGGCCCCCAGTCCACCACAAAATCTCTTCTATTTACCCTTCCCAAGGAGATCCAAGCATCTCCCATTGATCCCTCCTTATTACTTAGCCTCTTTGGGTCTGTGGGTTGTAGCATGGCTATTCTTTACTTAACAACTAATATCTACTTATGAGTGAGTACATACCATGTTTGTCTTTCTGGGTCTGGGTTACCTCACTCAGGCTGATTTTTTTCTAGTTCCAGCCGTTTGCCTACAAATTTCATGTCTTGTTGTTGTTGTTTATTTGGTTGTTTTTTTGAGACACAGTTTCACTGTATAGCTCTGGCTATCCTGGAATTTACTCTGTAGACCAGGGTGACTTTGAACTCACAGAGATCCACCCGCTTCTGCCCCGGAGTTCTGGGACTAAAGACATGCTCCACCACTGCCCTACAATGTCATTGTTTTTAACAACTGAGTAATACTCTGTTGTGTAAATGTACTACATTTTCTTTATCCATTCTTCAGTGGAGGGACATCTAGGTTGTTTCCTGGTTCTGGCTATTATGAATAATGCTACTCTGAGCATAATTGAGCAAGTGTCCTTGTAGTATGATTAATCATCCTTTGGGTATACACCCAAGAGTGGTATCACTGGGTCTTGAGCAAGATTGATTCCCAATATCCTGAGAAACTGCCATACTGATTTCCAAAGTGGCTGTGCAAGTTTGTACTCCCACCAACAGTGGAGGAGTGTTCCTCTTACTTCACATCCTCTCCAACAAAAGCTGTCCTTAGTGTTTTTGATCTTAGCCATTCTGACAGGTGTAAGATGGAATCTCAGAGTCATTTTGATTTGCATTTCTCTGATGGTTATGGATGGTGAACATTTCTTTAAGTGTATCCTGGCTGTGTGAGATTCTTCTGTTGAGAATTCTCTGTTTAGATCTGTACCCCATCTTTACATTGGATTGTTTGTTCTTTTGATGTCTAGTTTTTTGAGTTCTCTATATATTTTGGAAATTAGCCCTCTGTCAAATGTGGGGTTGGTGAAGGGCTTTTTCCATTCTGCAGATTGCTGCTTTTTCTTCTTGACAGTGTCCTTTGCCTTACAGAAGCTTTTCAGTTTCATGAGGTCCCATTTATTAATTGTCATTCTTAGTGTCTATGTTATTGGGGTTTTGTTCCAGAAGTTGTCTCCTGTGCCAATGTGTTCAAGGCTACTTCCCACTTTCTCTTCTCTCAGGTTCAGTGAATCTGGATTTAGGTTGATGTTTTTGATCCACTTGGACTTGAGTTTTGTTCAGTCATAGATTTATTTGCATTCTTCTACCTGCTGACATGCAGTAAGACCAGCACCTTTTCCTGAAGATGCTTTCTTTTTTCCATTGTGTAATTTTGCCTTCTTTGTCCAAAATTAGGTGTCCATAGATGTGTAGATTTACATCTGGTTCTCCAATTTGATTTCATTGATCCACCTGTCTGGTTTTACGCTAACACCATTGCAGTTTTTATTAGAGTAACTATGTAGTATAGCTTGAAGTCAGGCATGGCGATACCTCTGGAAATTCTGTCATTGTACAGGATTGCTTTAGCTATTCTGGGTCTTTTGTTTTTCCATATGAAGTTGAGTATTACTCTTTCAAGGTCTGTAAAGAATTGTGTTGGGATTTTAATGGGGATTGCATTGAATCTGTAGAATGCTTTTGGTAAGGTGGTCATTTTATTATGTTAATCATACAGATCCATGAGCACAAGAGATCTTTCCATCTTCTTATAACTTCTTCAAAGACTTGAAGTTCTTGTTATTAGAGGTTATTAACTTGCTTGGTTAGAGTTCCACTGAGATGTTTTATATTATTTGATGCTATTGTGAAAGGTGTTGTTTCCCTGATTTCTTTCTCAGTCCATTTGTCATTTGTATATAGAGGTCTGCTGCATATTTGAGTTAATTTTGTATCTAGCCACTTCACTGATGGTGTTTATCAGCTGTAAGAGTTCCCTGATAGAATTTTAATTTCTAGGGTCACTTATGCATACTGTCATATCATCTGCAAATAGTGATACTGTGACTTTTACCTTTCCAATTTGTATCCCCTTTGTCTCCTTTTGATGTATTATTGATCTAGCTAGAATTTCAAGTACAATATTGAATAGATATGGAGAGAGTGGACAGGCTTGTTTTGTTCTTGATTTTAGTGGAATTGCTTTGAGTTTCTCTCTATTTAATTTGATATTGGTTATAGGCTTGCTATAAATTTTCTTTATTATGTTTAGGTATTTCCCTGTGTCCTTGATCTGTCCAAGACTTTTATCATGAAGGGGTGTTGGATTTGGTCAAAGGCTTTTTCCGAATTCAATGAGATGATTATGTGCTTTTTTTTTCTTTCAGTTTGTTTATATGGTGGATTATATTGACAAATTTTGTATGTTGAATCATTTCTGTATCTCTGGGATGAAGCCTACTTGATTATGGTGGATGATCTTTTTGGTGTGTTTTTGGATTTGGTTTGCAAGTATTTGTTATTTTTGTAACTAAGTACATAAGAGAAATTGGTTCACATTTCTCTTTCTTTGTTGAATCTTTATGTGGTTTGGGTATCGGTAACTGTGGCCTCATAAAATGAACTGGATGGTGTTCCTTCTGCTTCTGTTTTGTAGAATACTTTGAGGAGTATTTGCATTAACTTTTTTAAAAGTCTGGCAGAATTTTGCTGAAACTCTTTGGCTCTGAGCTTTTTTTGCTTGGGAGACTTTTAATGATTCCTTTTATTCCCTTAGTGGCTATAGGTCTATTTACGTTGTTTATCTGTTCTTGATTTAACTTTGGTAAGTGGTATGTATTAAGAAAGTTATTCTTTCTTTCGGATTTTCCAATTTAGTGGCATATAGGTTTATAAAGTATGACTTAGTGATTCTTTAAATTTCCTCTGTCTATTGTTATGCCCCCTTTTTTTCTTTCTGATTTTGTTTATTTGTATACTCTCTTTGCCTTTTAGTTAGTTTAGGTAAGGGTTTGTCTATCTTGTTGATTTACCAACTCTGTTTCCTTGATTTTTTTGTATTGTTCTCTCTGTTTCTATTTTATTGATTTCAGCTCTGTTAGATTATTTCCTGTCATCTACTCCTCCTGGGTGTGTTTGCTTCTTTTTGTTCTAAAGCTGTCAGGTGTGCTGTTAAGATGATAGTGTGAGATTTCTCCAAATTCTTTATGCAGGCCCTTAGTGCTGTGAACTTTCCTGTTAGCACTGCTTTCATTGTGTCCCATAATTTTTGATATGTTGTGCACTCATTTTCATTGAATTCTAGAAAGTCTTTAATTTCTTTTTTTTAAATTTCTTCCTTGACCCAGTGGTAATTCAGTAGAGTTTTTCAGTTTCATGAATTTATGGGCTTTCTGTTGTTGTTCATGTGTAGCTTTAATCTATGATGGTATGATAGGATGCAGAGGGTTATTTTAATTTTCTGGTACCTGTTGGAACTTGCTTTGCCACTGAGTATGTTTTATTCTTGGAGGAAGTTCCATGAGGTGCTGAGAAGAAGGTATATTCTTTTGTGGTCGAATGAAATGTTCTGTAGATATCTGTTAGGTTCCTTTGGTTTATAACATCTGTTAGCTCTAGTATTTCTCTGTTTAGTTTTTGTCTGGATGAACTGTCCATTTTGAGAGTTGGGTATTGAATCTCTCACTATCAATGTGTGATGGTTGATGTGTGATTTAAATATTAGTAATGTTTCTTTTAGAAATGTGGGTGCCCTGCATTCAGGCCATAAATATTAAGGATTGGAAATGTTTTCTTGGTAGATTTTTCTTTGAGAATGAAGTGTTCTTCCCTGTCTCTTTTGATTAATTTTGATGTGAAGTCTATTTTGTTATATATTAGGATAGCTATACCAGCTTGGTTCATAGGTCCATTTGCTTGGAAAATCTTTTTCCAATCTTTACTCTGAGGTAATGTCTATTTTTGATATTGAGGTGTGTTTCTTGTATGTAACAGCAGTATGGACCTTGTTTTTATTGGGAATTGAGTCCATTGATATTGAGAGATATCAATGACCAATGGTTGATTCCTGTTATTTGGTTCTAGTGACTGTTGGTGTGTGTGCATGTGTGCATGGGTATTTGCATGCATGTGTGTGTATGTGCTTCCCTTCTCTTGCTTTTGTTAGTGTGAATTACTTATTTCCTGTGTTTTCATGGGTGTAGTTAACCTCCTTGGGTTGGTGTTTTTCTTCTAGTATCATCTGTAGGGCTCGATTTGTAGATATCATTTGAATTTGAGTTTATCATGGAATATCTTTTTTTTTTCATCTGTGGTGATTGAAAGTTTTGGGGGATATAACAGTCTGGGCTGGCAACTGTCCTCTCTTAGAGTCTACAGCACATCTATTCAGGCCCTCTGGCTTTTAGATTCTCCATTGAGAAGTCAGGTGTAATCTTAACAGGCCTACTTTTATATGTTACTTTGTCTTTTTCCCTTGCAGCTTTTAATATTCTTTCTTTGTTCTGTATGTTTAGTGTTTTGTTTATTATGTGCTAAGGGGACTTTCTTTTCTTGTCCAATGTATTTGGTGTTCTGTATGCTTCTTGTATCTTTGTAGATGTCTCGGTGTTTAGGAAAACTTTATTTTATGATTTTGTTGAAAATATTTACTGGGTCTTTGAGCTGCATTCTCCTTCTTATTTTCATTTATTCTTCAGTTTGGTCTTTTCCTAGTGTCCCAGATTTCCTGCATATTTTTTTGTCAGGAATTTTTAGATTTATCTTTTCCTTTGATGGATGTATCTATTTATTCTATTGTATCATCAATGCCTGATACTTTATCTTCTATCTACTGTATTGTGTTGGTGATGCTTCCATCCTTAGCCATAGGTCTTACTTGTTTGCTTACCTAGATTTTCCACACCCAGAATCCCTCTCCACCCCGTTTTGTTTTTGTTTTTGTTTTTTTTCATTGCTTCTATTTCCATTTCCAGGTTTGATTTTTCTTGGCTTTCTTGGCTTTTTTTTTTTTTTTAAAGGGATTTATTTATTTCCTCCACTTTTTTGTTTGTCTTTTGTTCGATTTCATTACGGGATTCATTCATTTCTTAACTAAGGCCCTCTATCTTTATAAATTTGTTTTTAAGGTCTTTTTCTTGTCTTTCAGTTGTGTTGGAACATTCTGGGCTTGCTGTAGTAGATTAGCTGGGTTAAATTGTGACATATTACCCTGGCTATTATTGATTTGTTCTTATGCTGGTGTTTAGACATCTTGTTTTGGAGTGATTATAGGTCTAAGTTTTGATTTCTGGGTTTGTCTTTGTTAGATGGGTGCTTTCTTCTTTGATTTCTCTTTCCTCTCTGGTCTTCTGGCCTGTGTGGTCTGTGGTTAAGCAGGGGGTCTCTACCTGAGTTGGCTGCTGAACTTCTGGTGGCCAGTGTGCTCTCTTGTTGAGCAGGGGATCTCTGCCTGAATTGGGGCCTGGGACCTGGAAACAAGGAAGGGAGGGCAGTTGGGGATAATATGTGGATGCACTGAGAAAGTGGAGTAGATTGAGGGCTGGGAAGGTGGTCTACCCGGAGTTCTGGTGGCCTGTGTGGCCTCTGATCCGTCAGGGATTCTATGCCAGAGATGGAGACAGGTACACACGAAAGAGGAGGGGATGGGGAATTGGAGATATTGTTGGAGGGGGGCAGTGGAGGGAGTGGAGAAGGTCTGTGGGCAGGTGGCCTGCTTGTCTTCTGGTGCAGCAGGGAGTCTCCCCTGGAGTTGTGGACTGGAATATAGTGATAAGGAGGGGTAGGGGAATTGGGGATAGGGTTTGGGTGTAGGCACCGAGAGAGTGGGGGAGGTTCCAGAAGGGCTCCCTATCTGATCTTCTGGCAGGTCTGGCCGGCGCTTGGGAAGGGGTTGTCTGCAGGAGTTGAGGGCTGGGACAGTGATGAGGGGCAAAGGACAACTGAGGACTGGGTCTGTTGGAAGCTAGAGAGTTGGGAAGGCCTGTGGGTGGCTGATCTTCCTTGTCTCTGGCAATGTAGCCTGTTGAGAATTGTAATTGGATGTGGTAGCTTGAAAGGAAATGGCCTCCAAAGAGAGTGGCACTATTAGGAGGTGTGACTTGGTTGGAGTGGGTATGGCCTTGTTGAAGGAAGTGTGTCACTGTGAGGGTGGACTTTGAGCTCTCTTTTGCTCAAGCTTCCCTCAGTGTCACAGTCAGTCGACTTCCTGTTGCCTGCAAGATATAGGACTCACAGCTGTTTCTCTAGCACTGTGTCTGCCTGCATGCTGCCATGCTCCTCCTCATGATGATAATGAACTGTACCTCTGAAACTGTGAGTGAGCCACCCCAATGAAATGTTTTCTTTATGAGTTACCTGTGTCATGATGTCTCTTCACAGCAATAAAAACCTTAACTAAGACATGTTCATTCGTGCTATTCGTGCTATTCGTGAACTAATGTTCATTCGTGCTATTTTGTTTTCTTATACCTCTTGATTAGATGCTCTGAAATTGTTTGTTTATTCCTTGTGGCCTCGTGAATATGTTTAGTCTCTTCAGATTGAAGATTTCCTTTGAGGATCCTCTGTAGAGGTGGCTCATTTGTCATAAATTCCTTAACTTTGCTTTTATCATGGAAAGTTCTTCTTTCTTCTTGGGTTACTAGAGATAGTTTTGTTCATTATGATAGGCTACATTGGCATCTTTAGTCTTTCATAACTTGCAGGATACCAGCCCACCCCTTTCTGGCTTTCAAAGTTGCCATAGAAAAGTTAGATGCCATTCTGATGGTCCTACTTTTATACGTGACTTCGTTTTTCTCTCTTGTACCTTTCAATTACTTTTCTTTGTTGTGTACATTTAATCTTTTGATTATCACATGGTGTGTGGTTTCTTTCCTGGTCCTATTAGGTATTCTGTGTGCCTCTTGTACCTTAATAAGCATCTAATTCCTTAGTTAGGGAAATTCTTGCTGTGATTTTTGTGGAAAATGTTTTTTGAGTCTTTGACTTGTTTTCATACATTGGTTTTGATTTTTTTATACTGTCCAACAGTTCCTGCATATTCATATTCTAATTTGTTTTGTTTTTATTAAATTTAATGTTCTCTACATCATGGTCAAGACCTGTTATTCTTACTTGCACTTGATTCATTATTTTATCAAATCTTTCTGCTAGGCTTTTTATTCGACTTCTGAGATTTTTGTTTTGAGCTTTATTTCAATTTGGTTTTTTTAAAAAGGGATTCTATCTTTTTTATTTATTAAATTATATTTTTATATCTTGAATTCCTTTTACTATTTATTTCTAGTATATGTTTTCTCAGTGTGCATTCCATCATTTTTTATTTATATTCTCTTTAAATTCCTTGAGCATATTTTTAATTGCTATTTAGAAACCATTGTCTTGTGTATCAACTAACTGACTTTTCTCACACAGTAGTATTACTATAGGGATACTAATTCATGGAGGAGATATGTTGTTATTCATGTTGTTTGTGTTGTTACCATGTGAAGTAGGTAGTTAATGGTGTTTCTTGGTATGGATATCTGTTCTCATCTTTGTTGTATGGGTAGCCAAATCCTTGTTTGTTGTTATTCCAACTTGTGTTTTGAATCCACTGAATGGTGTTTGGCGTTAAGTCTTGGGTCCACACTTCTTTCATGTGGCAGTAGGGTGTCATAAGTGTCATAAGCTCAGCTAGAGTAGGTGCAATTTCTGACCTCAGGTCAAACCTTCTTTTGGGTTAGAAGATATACCTTCTTGATCTTCAGAAGTCTCTGATGGGCTCACTGGGTTCTATGATGGCCCCTGTGTGGCAGAAACTCGTGTCACAGTGGGAGTGAGCAGTGTTCCATGAGAGCAGGGAGCAGAATGCCCCAAAGTCCTTAGGCAGAAATGAATTGGGTTGAGGCCAGGCTGCGGGTTCCTGTATGGTGTTAGGGACACATAGGTGGGTTAATTGAAGTTTTGGCTCTAAATGTCCATGGTGGTTTGAATGAGAATGGCCCCTACAGGCTCATATAATTGAATGTTTGGTTCCCAGTTGGTGGACTATTTAGGAAGGATTAGGAGGTGTGACCTCTTTGGAGGAGGTCTGTCACTGGTGGTTGGGCTTTGAGGTTTTCAAAAGATTATGCCAGGCCCAGTCTCTCTCCCTCTGCCTTCAGCTTGCAGATCAGATGGGAGCTCCCCGCTACTGCTCTAGCACCATGCCTACCTGACTTTGCTCCATGACATGATGGCCATGGACTCACCCTCTGAAACTATAAGCAAGCCCCCAGTATATGCTTCCTTTTATAAGTTGCCTTGGTCGTGGTGTCTCTTCACAGCCATAGAACACTAAGACAATGTCACTATGGGCATAGAGGCCCCAGGATGCCACATTATTCCACAGCAACCTGGTAGGTGGAGGGATCTCTGCCTGGTATTGTGACCATAAGATGATATGCTGTTCCCAAGCAGTGTGGTAGGTGAGGTGACTGATGCACAAGTGGATGTGGACTGGTTCTGGGGGTCTCTACCTGGAGTTCTGGGTTGCAGCATACTATGAGGTCCTAGGTGGTATGGTGGATAGGGTGCTGATTTGGCAGCAGGCAGACTGGCTCTGAGTGTCCCTTGATGGGGTCATGGTTGCAGGATACCATGCAGCACCTGGGTAGTCCAGTAGTCAGGTAGACTGACTGTTGGAGTCCCAACCTCTCATTTAAAGAAATTAATTTTAGTTCTATGTTTCAAAGTTTTATTTTATGTTTTCATTTGTTTTATCTTACTCTTCGTCCAATAAAAAATAGAATATGGCTGGGCGGTGGTGGCGCATGCCTTTAATCCCAGCACTCGGGAGGCAGAGGCAGGCGGATCTCTGTGAGTTCGGGGCCAGCCTGGGCTACCAAGTGAGTCCCAGGAAAGGCGCAAAGCTACACAGAGAAACCCTGTCTCGAAAAATCAAAAAAAAAAAAAAAAAAAAAAATAGAAGATGTTCATTTGATGTGCTGTTTCTTTGACTATTGCTGAACACTGTATACCATAAAATGCATTTTTAAAACTGAACAAATGTAACTTGGCTTTTCAAATTGGTGTGCTGTTGTTTTGCCCTGGCTCTTGCTTTGTGTTTGAGTATTTGCGTCTGTCACCGGGTGTAAAGCTCAGGCCAGCGCTGTTATCCTCCCATCTTGCCTGTGGTCATCTATTCGAGCTGAAGGCCCCGTCCCAGGGTGTTGTACTCAACAGCTGTGTTCAGGGAAACTGATGCATGTTTACAGTCAGTAGTCTTTCTGAGACGTGTATTCCTTCTTGTTTAGGACTCAGAGAGTGCAAGCTGTATGTCGTAGTCAAGGCTTCTATTGCTGTGGTGAAACACTATGACCAAAGCAGCATGGGGAGGAAAGAGTTTGTCTTACATTTCCACATCACAGTTCATCACCGAAGGAAGTCAGGACAGGAACTCAACCAGGGCAGGAATGTGGAGGCAGGAGCTGACTCAGAGGACATGGAGCATTGCTGCTTACATCCTTGCTCAGCTTGCTTTCTTCTAGAAACCACACCACCAGCCCCGTGATGGCCTCACCCACAGTGAGCTTGTCCTCCCCCATTAGTCACTGATTAAGAGAATGCCTTAGAGCTGGAGCTTACGGAGGCCTTTCTCAGTTGAGCTCCCTCCTTTCAGGGGACTCTAGCTGTGCTGAGTTGACCTAAAATCAGCCAGCACAGTGTATTTATGTGTAGGGCTCAGTCCTCACTGCTAGCTGCAGCTCCCCCTTGTCCAGGTAAGTTATCAACTTGAGTGACAGCATCAAGAAAGCCTACTGATGTGTTTACTTGTTGGTTCCCATGTACTGGTTTTGGAAGGGAATTCTTTGATGCATACCAAGATTCCCTACTTTTACAACTTTTTCAAATTCCCTCAAAGTCACTTCTTATACCAATGGCAGCACTTATGGACCTTTACCATGGGCTACATTTCTTCATTACCTCCAAGTTCAGTTTCCCACTGTTCTGCCCATATAAGCTATTCTCTACTACCTATGAGTGTGTGTGTGGAGGGGGTGGGAGGTGGGGTGGGAAGAAGGTGGGAGGAGGGAACAGGAGAAGAGGAGGGAGGGGAAACTGGTCAGTATGTAAATAAATACAAAAATAATAAAATAAGACCAATCTATAGGCAGGCCTTAGGGCATTTTCATAATTGGTGTGGGAGAGCCCAGCACATGTTGGGCAGTGTTACCCTTGGACACCACCAGGTTCTGGGTGCTAGAAGAAAGCAGGCTGAGCAAACCATGGGGAGCAAGCCAGTAAGCACCACTCCTCTGTGGCCTTTGCATCAGCTCCTGCCCTCGGGTTCTTGCCCTGAGTGAGTTCCTGCCCTAAGTGCTTTTGATGTTGAACTGCCATATGGAAATGGGAGTGAAGCAATCCATTTCTCTCCCATTGTTGCTTCAGGTCACAGTGTTTAATCACAACACCATAGAAACTCGGAGACAGAGGTGCTTCAGTGATATTCCATCTAGCTTGCAACAAGGACCAAGACATTTCTGTTTAAGAAAGAAGCTAACTTTAAATAGTCTTATATATAGGATGCTTCATGTTTAGATTAGATATGGCCTTTTTTCAGTTTTCAGCAATGAATTGTGATTTTTAAATTAGTGTCAATATACTGCTTCATTTTGTAGTGTCCACACCTGTTAAAGTAGCAACATCTCTAAGCATTTTTTATTGTTTGAGAGTTTCTACTATATATTTTCATCATGTTCACACCAAAGTCCTCTAATGCATTTAACAATGCTTTAGGAAGCTAATGATAGCAAGCCACAGAACTAGATATGTTGTTATAAAAATGGCAGAAGGCGACCTTGGCGGGATGGACCCTGTAGCAGGGTCCTTGCTGTTGTTCCCTTTGGGGGCAGGTGGTGGTGGTGGTGGCAAGTAGGCGCCGAGTCAAGCAGAGTCAAAGGACACAGACTTGGGGAGAATGTCAAACAACAAGCTCAGTTTATTCAGGAAGAGGCAAGCCTTATATACCCTCCACCCCACCCTTGGGGGAGGTCTGATGAATATGCATCAGCTGGTGTGACATGGCTGACTCTCATTGGTCCAGGTCATCTCCAGATCATGTCTCAGCTGCTGTTGCTAAGACCATCAGGCAGACCCAGGCTGGCTCCCAGAAAGTATCTTTTTTACTTGTTTGCGCCATCTGACTCTCAAGCCGGTTAGGGATGAGTCATCCCACAGGACCCAAGGGGTCCCAGAAAACCATGCCACACAGAAGCCATACAACAGAGCTCACGTGGAAAATTTATTGGGGGAGAGGGAGAGGGATGCAGAGTGTGCCTCCAGAGATAAGGGCTGAGGAGAGAGGAGGAATGAGAGAAGAAGAGAGAGGGAAGAGAAGAGACGGAAAGGAGGAAGGGAAGGGGGATGCAGACATGGCCTTGGGGAGGGGGGTAAGGGAGCGGGAGTTTGCCTTTAATAAAGGAATTTAACGCACAATTGTATAGAGGCTAGAGCATCCATGCAGCACTGTGCATAGACTATGGCCTTAGGACCTGGGCTGTCTAGGAATTTGCCTGAATGTGAGCAAGTGCATCCTGCCCAGGCCCCAAGGGGCAGGCCAGGTGATGTCTAAATGCTAACATATATCCTTCCTAGTATGCCCAGTGTTATGGTTTAGATGTAAAATAAGCTCCATAGACTCACATGTTCCTCCCAGTTGATAGCACTGCTTTGGGAGGTTGTAGAAATGGTGGAGCTTCGCCATACAAAGCAGGTTGAGCCCGGGAGGGTTTCAGGTCTGTCCTGTCATCTGACCAGTCATGGTTAGTCCTCTGCTTCCCGTCTGCAGAGATGAGCAAGGCGTGTCTGTATGCCTCTGCTGCTGCCATTGACAACATCTGCTTCTGTGTTTGCTAAACCAGGAGTCTCAGTGAGCCTCAGCTGCTGCTTGTCACCAGGACAAGAAGGATAATAACTAATACACCTTCTTTTCAGGACGTTGTTTGGTTCTCAAGTGTCTGAACTACTCTTGGTAATCACTGATCATGCAAGTGCTTTATTATTCTGGTGTAGTCCCCCCAGTAGGAGCAGCTCCATGTGTGTTCTTTCTGGGAGATGGAATAGGTGTTTTTTGTCCTTTGTGCTGAAATACTGTTCCTAAAATGCAGACTTCACATGGTGGTTGAATGTTTGTGGAACCAATGGGAGTGGCTTATTCACTAGAAGAGAAGTATCCTAAGGTATGACTGGTTGTCACTCATTAGCCGTGACTTCCAGTTTGATTGTCATACATGATCCTGACTCTAAAAGCTTAGGCACTTTTTTTTCTTACCCGTACTCTTGTTTTCCTACTGAGATTACTACCAAGTTCTGTTCTGTAGGTAGAATATGGTTCCAGATATCACTACTAAAAAGAAAGCGAGAGAAGGTGTTGGAGTGGTACTTGGATTTTACCTTTCATGGGCTCCTTTCAGAGTGAACAAAGTATTCAGATCATCCATTCAGGAACCAGAATATTCTTTCTCCATGCACCTGACTTGGGAGAGTGGCCATGAGAGGATTTAATAATAGCAGGTTCTCCTGTTTGCTATCTGGAAAAGGCTAAGGATTTTGAAATGGTTCCCCCCCATTTGTTTTAATTAAATCATAACAGCCTTAGTAATTCTCTTTCTGTAATTGTTGCTCAGAGTAACCAGTTAAAAATTAATAAGCTATAGCTGTAATGCTTCTATGAGAGAACTGTAAGAGATAAATCAACAGCAAAGAGAAACACTTCACTTCTATAGGAAAAGCACCATGCATGGAGAAAAGAACTTTACAGTTTTTGATAAGATTAACAAGTATTTCATTTAACAATTTCTGAAAGCACCAAAGCCTTCATTAGCTAATTTTGAAAGGTTATCACCCCGGTTTTAACCTGTAAAATAAAGGATGATAGATGAATATATGAGTTTTCCTGATGACTTTGATTAGTGGGATAGGAGAACAAATAAGTTAAGCAAAATAATGACTTGGATATAAAAAGCAGCACTGTTTAATAACTAAGGTCAATTGGGGAACAATTCATTTTTTAAATAGCTGATGAGAACAAGATAAAAGTAAGTTGAAAATAAACTAGTAGTTGATACTGACCCTTAGCCTACAGAGTAACTGAATAAACCATTAAAGATATGGCTGCCCACTCCCCACTCATCCATATGCAAAGATTTAAGGTAATTGTTAATTAATCAGTTTGTAAAGAGTTGGGTCAATATGCATACATTTTGTGGAAATGGCAAAGAATTCATTATTTAAATCAAATACATTATTTTATGTTTTTATAAACAAGTATTTTGCCCTAATTAAAATTTATTTCCTTAGCAGTTGTATATTCAAAGTGTCATCTATACATAGATCTTAAAGACTTCACACCCTTTTGAGTAATTATGCTAAATGTGCACTGTAAGCTAATGTCCATCTTTTGTCCATCTGACCATATATACCTTGTATGCTATTCTACTTGATTGTAATTGTTAAGGTTGTGTATGTGAATTGTCAGTAAAAGTAAAGAACAAAGCTTTGTGACTATTAGATTATTTTGAGGCTGTTTTACTAATTCATGCAAAGTTCATTCATATCCAAACAGTCATAATCAATATCATGTATTATAAATAATACATAATATGTGTGAATAATTGTGAGGAAAAATGGAAAATAAATTTGCATCTTTTCTCTTTTCCCCTTGGTTCTGTTTGGTGTGTACGGTTGTGCTGTGACCCATTTTATCTGCCATCTCACATTCTCTACCAGCTTCTTCCAGGAACCATTTATATGTGCACGAGTGTCCTCCAGCTTAATGTTTGGTGGCTTTTGTTGCCTCACCTAGCAGTATTTGAGTTTGTCATGAAAATTGTTTACTATTATCTTAAATCTGATCTTCTTTGTCAACGCTCTGCTCATTTTCTGTGTCCCTTGTGGTCTACTTTATGCTTACCCGCTATTTCATGCTTCTTTGTGCATGCTCAGCTCTGGGTCCTCTCTGCTTGGCACTATGACCACTCTCCTTTAGTCTGCTAGCCACGTCTTTGCAATGTAAACCTTTGCACTCTCCTCTCCTCTGCTGTGGACTGGACATCTTCACTCAGGGTTTCCCGGGTACCTCACGTTCTGATTGTACAAGTGAACTGATCACCTTCTCCCTTCCTGGGAAAAGTTCTGCCCTGAATCCTAAACTCTGTCGTCTCCTGCCAGGTACCCAGGGGTTGAGCTTGAGCTTCTCTTCTTTCTCAGCTCGTGTAGTGCCAGCCAAGCTTCCCCCTCTACCTGCTGATTATTCCATCAATTCTTTCCTTCATAGCGAGTCCTAAATCCAGATTCCCATTCTTTCTTCGTTCATTCATTAATTCATTCTTTCAGCCTTTAACTTATGAATGTTGTTGATTGCTTCCTTTGTGCCACGAAAAGTTCTAGGTAACTTGAGAATCACACAATTAACAAAATAAGTATTCTTGTCCTCATGGAGATCACATTCTCTTCAAAACTATTTGTTTTAGTTTTATCTGTCTATCTGCCTGCCTGCCTGTCCGTCCGTCCATCCATCCATCCATCCATCCATCCATCCATCCATCCATCCATCCATCCATCCATCCATCCATCCGTGCATGTGTTTGTGTGTATGTTTGTGTGTATGTCTGTGTGTGTATGTGTGTGTGTACACGTGCATATGTTACCCACAGAGGTTAGAATAGGATGTTAGATCCCCTCAAGTTGGATTTTAGATGGTTGAGAACTGAACTCAGGTCTTCTTTAGGAGCAGTAAGTACTATTAACTAGTCCCAAGATTCCATTTTTACGTGAAGAAATGAACACATTATAAAATAAAAAGATAAAATGGGTTTCAGAGATGACTCAGTCAGCAGTGTTTGCTGTACAGGCCATGAGGACCTGAATTTGAACCCCAGAACCCAAGCATGGCATTGTAGACTTGTCATCTGGCTCCCAGCAGTGGGAAGGTGGAGATAGGAGGATGTTGGGGACCTTGTGGCCAGTTACTATAGCTGTATCAGTGAGCTTCAAGTTCAGTGAGAGTCCTTGTGTCAGAGGGGGAAAAAGTGCCTAGGGCAATTAAATCTGACATCTGACAACAAGGTTTGACCTCTGCACACACATACGTGTGCACCCCTATGCACATGCATACATGCACGCATGTGCGTGTACACACACACACACACACACACACACACACACACACACAGAGGGAGGGAGAGAGAGAGAGTGCGCGCACTTTATATAAAAGGCAGAAATACTTTGGAAAAATATCCAGCCATCATTTAGGATGACTTAAACAAAAGAAAGATAAAGGAAGCTCTAGTGGCAGGCCTAGGAGCAATTCAGCACTAAACAGGTCAGAGGATAAAGATCCCCAGTAGAGACTGAAAACAGTGCGGCCATTCAGCAACAAGAACACAAGGAGACCACACTATCCCTAAAACCACCCGAGGAATATGAAAGAAGATGAATAGCTATTTCTTCAGCTCTGTCACTTGCGGCTTAGCGAGGGCGAAGTGTTGATGTCCTGCTGGCTCTCTCCATGAGAGTTGAAACATTCTGTCTTCTATTCCTCTTCTACTTTAGGATAAAGCCTGTATTTCTTGATGTGGTCTGTACAACTCATATGGCATACCTGGTCTAGATAGCATAATTTCCCTCTGCCATACTCTGCAGTCAGGCTTTCATGAACTGGTACATTAACTTGAAGTTGTTATTTTCCTTACAATCTTGATATGTGGTCTTTCTTCTTTGTATGCAATTCTTCTTCCTTTCTTCAACTTTATAGCTGTTAGTTATCTCTCAGGTAAGTGTCCATTTAATGAGACTTTTCCAGATCTGTGCTTAGATGAGATCCTTAGAAAACCCAGTACTTACTGTCATAACATATCACATTTGCTTTCTCTTAAGTTTAACATGTTTCTCTATATAGTTTTTTCTAGGCTATGCTTATTTGAATTAAAACAATATTCCTGGTGTCTAGCTCAACCTCTTGTCAGGCTGGCACTATGATAGCTGTTTACTGCATACTTAGTACAGTGAGAAAATGATAATTGTGTTCAGTATTGTGATGGAATTTGTAGCACTTTTTCGTGTTTTCAGATATGAATAATTGATATAAAATGGAAAAAGTATTGTATTATCAATAAGTATATTTTATAATTTTGAGCTGTAGTTGGCATAAAATCGAATGGACAAAACACCCTACAAGAAGTCAATGGCTGTGAGACTGAGTTAAGGTAGAATGGGGAAAACTGGCATGGGGTCCTACCTCTAACCAAGGTGATTGAGTTGATACTTGCTGGCAAAGAGAAAATCACTTTTCTTGAGTGGAGTGTCACTGGGTATACGAGCCACATTCCAGGGCAGGCCCCATTATGTAAAAGTTGACCAACACACACACACACACACACACACACACACACACACACACACACACACACACACACAAAAAAAAAAAACCCAGAAAAAAAAAACACCAAAAACCAAAAACCTCAGTGCTTTTTCTTTACACCTGTTGGCTTTTGTTTTGACATTTTTTTCTCTTACTAGTTTTTTGTTTGTTTGTTTTTGTGCATTTTTTGAGAGGAGGGAAGAATGAACATGAAGTTGGGTAGATAGAGAGATGGCATCTTGGAGGAGTTGGGGGAACAAAAACATGATCAAAATATATTGTATGAAAAACATTTTTTAAAAGATAGAATCTATTTATACATTGTATAGACTGGTAAAGAGAATACTAGAGACATTTCTGTCTGTAATTTAAATATCCTTTCAAAATAACTCTAAATGAAAGAATGAAATTATTTTTGCTTTGAGGATTTGAGGAAAACAGCCGTTTCTTAAAGCTCAGGAAAGCAGTATAGGCTGAGCATTCTGGGAAAAATTCTCTGCTTATACATAGATGATTGATGGATAGTGGGAGCAACATAGAAATACTTAGAGTAGAGGTTTTGAAGGTACCATATTTAAGAAATAATTGGATGTAGTCTTAGGGAACAACTGTTTTCCCCTTAATATACTTTTTATATTTATTTTACATTCATTACTTACCCTATATGCCATGTGTATTAGTTGTTATCATTGCTATGGTAAAACACCATGGACTAGGCAACTTGTAGAAGAAGAGGGTTTTTTGGTTTAATGTTTTAGAGGGGTTGGGTCTATCATGACTGCAAATGGCAACCACCAAATCAGGAACAGATGCAGAGAGCTCATATCTTAAAACTTAAAGCACAAAGCAGAGACCACATCCTGGGGTAGGGTAGGGTGCTAAAACCTCAAAGCCTACCCCCCAGGTGACCTATTTCCCCCTACAAGCCCACACTTCCTAAATCTCACCAAACAGCATCACCAAATGGGAGCCAAGTGTTCAAATGCCTGAGAGTGTGGGGAACATCTCATTCTAATCACCACACTGTAAACATGGCTTTGAGATGTTCCTACACAGATTTTATTTACGAATAAACAGGGCAAAAGAAAGGTGAAGTGACTTGCCTTAGAACAAACAATCAGTGGTTTTTATTAGATCCTATAGTTTTTGTTTGCTATTTTTTTTTCAAATCTAATACTTTTCAGTATGACTCACTGTGTTGAATAACTTTCCTCACAGTGACAAAATAGTGACCTAAGAAAACAGTTGAAAATACTTCTTTTGTCTCAGGGTTTCAGGAATATCAGTTGATGGCTGGTCATTTGGGTTGCTTCTGGGCTCATGTGTACTAGTAGAGCAGTTTATCATATTGAGACCATGTGGTAAAACAGAAGGATCCACCTCATGTTAGATGAGCACTTCTCAACCGTGGATTGCGGCTCCTTTGGCAAAACTCTGTCTTTATACTTTATAATATTTATAATATGATTCATAACAGTAGCAAAATTACAGTTATGAAGTAGCAATGAAAATATTTTATGGTTGAGGGTCACCATAACCTGAGGAACTGTATTAAAGGGTCATAGCATTAGGAAGGTTGAGAACTGCTATGTTAGATGGAGGCAGAGAGTGAGGAAGAAGCCTGAGATCAGTGCCGCAAGGGCACACCTCTGTTGACCTATTGACTTCAACCTGGCCATACCAAGGAAAGTTTCCACCACCTACCCAAAAAGGCCATCAGTTTAATCCATCTGTGAGGCAGCACCGTCATTAGGTCAGAGCTTTTATGACCCAATCACCTTGCAGTGATGGAAGCCACTAGCTGGGCAACCAACTGTCAACACATGATCTCTTTGGGGGACCCTTTATATCCAAAACGCAACATGCATAGAAAACATTGACCCAATAATGTAGGTAAAAGGAATTTTATAATATTTTTAACTTAGTATAATAGTTATGTGATATGCAATTTTTATTTTAATGTAGTTGTAATTTTTAAATGTTTATTCCTAATATGGTAGACTCTTTATGTGAACTACGTTGAGCATTTAAGAAGATCACCATGCCCCTCAAAGGTAATTTGTAGTAAATTCGTTCTCTAATAATAACCCTTTAGGATGCTTTGGGTTGGTAGTATTTACAATTAATTTAAGATAATGGCTTTTTATTTCTCCAAGAGAATGCAGATGATTTGTCATTTTAAAACTATATTAACACTATACTACATGTTCTTTCTTTCTTTCTTTCTTTCTTCTTCTTTTTTTTTTTTTGGTCTTTTAAATGCCTACATTGTGCTTATTGGCAATTGATTTTCTTCTTCTTCTTCTTTTTTTTTTTTTTCTTTTTTACACGGGGTTTCTTTGTGTAGTTTTGGTGCCTGTCCTGGATCTCGCTCTGTAGACCAGGCTGGCCTTGAACTCACAGAGATCCTCCTGGCTCTGACTCTCAAGTGCTGGGATTAAAGGTTTGTGCCACCGATGCCCAGCTATATTACATGTTCTTATATAGAATTAACCAGTTTTTGTGCTGCTTAGTGGCTTACTCCTTATGGTTTGCTCAACCTGCTTTTTTATATAACCTAGGACCACCAGCTCAGGGCTATCCCCACCTACAATGGACTTGGTTCTCCCCGATTGATCACTAATTAAGAAAATGCCATATAGGTTTGCCTGCATACAGCTTGATTTTATAGAGGCATTTATCAGTTGGGGTTTCCTCTTTTCAGGTGGTTATTGCTTTTATCCAGTTGACATAAACCTATCCAGCACAATTGTTTCTTATAGACAACTCCATTTTAAAATCTTTGTGTGTGTATATGTGTATGTGTATGTTTATACTACCATGGCCCTTGTTATATTGTGATAAAACACCTTGGCCATGAACAATTTGGGAAGGACAGGGATTTATTTCATCTTACAGGGAAGTCAGGGCAGGAATCCCAAGGCAGGAACATAGAGATAGGAACTGACACAGAGGATGTAGAGGAAATCTGCTTACTGACTTGCTCCTGTGACATGTTCAGTTTACTTTCTTACAGCACCCAGGAACACCTGCCAGTGGTGGTACTGCTTAGAGTGAGCTGGACCCTCCCACATCAATCATTGATCAGGAAAATGCACCACAGGCTTGCCCACAATCCAATCTCTGTGCATTTCCTCAATTGAGGTTCCCTCCTCCTGAATGATTCTAGCTTGTCAAGTTGACACAAAACTTGCCAGCACAGCCCTTACTGATTTTCTATTCTCTGGATATTTCAAGTGAAACACATATATCTGAAGATTCAAAGCCAACATTCACAAATGAGAGAAAGTGTGCGATGCTTGTTTTTCTGCATCTAGCCTACTTTACTCAGAATGATTCTTAAAGGCAGCCTGAAGAGGAAAAGACATTGCATACTATTACGTGTGTGTGTGTGTGTGTGTGTGTGTGTGTGTGTGTGTGTGTGTGTAGGATGATGCTAGCTCTTGTGCATGTGGAGGCCAGAATGTCTGGTGTTTTCCTCTGTTATTTCATACATTCTTTTTTTGTAATGGATCCCATCACTAATCCGGTGCCCACAAATGGGCTATCCCAGCTAGCCTGTGATACAAATGTGCTATCTTGGCTAGCCTGTGACACAAATGGGCTATCCTTACTAGCCTGTGAGCCACAGGACCCTTCTTGGGCTGCCTGTTTGCTGCTAGGGTTCCAGGTGCGTGCTCACACTTGGGCTTTCTGTGCTTCCGTCGATCCTACACCTCTCATGCTTGTACAGGAGGATCTAGCCTACGAGGCATCTCTCTAACCTGACATTGTACAGTTTGAAAAAGAAGTAACATAATCTAGAACACAATGGAGCAGCAACTTTAAAGTTCTGGAAGAAAAAATTCACTCTATAATTCTAAACTAGTATTTGAAAAAAGGAAAAGTAAGTTTTGGATATTTAAAAATTGAATAGTAGTATTCTCTTCCTGTTGATAATGGCGGCAGTTAATCAAATAAAAGCCAGGCTGGTTATATTAATATTAGAGGTTATTATATGGAGTTTTACTAGTTCTGATAAGATCATTTTATACTGATGAATAGGTTGAGTCTTCAGCAAGGCATAATTATCCTAAATGTTCACATCCTTAATAACAGACCTTGAAATCACAGAGAAGATACAAGGCAAAGCTGACTGGATTACTAGTTAAATAAATCCATGCATAGTTGGAGATTTCCATACCCCTTTCAATAACGCACCAGCTGGTGAGGAAAGATATTGAAACACAGAGAAAATTTAAACAACACTATTGTCTAACAGTCTCTAAGTTACACATATAGAAAACTACCCATGTATAGAACACATGATTTTGTGGGCTAGGGAGATGGTTCAGTAATTAAAATGATTGTTTCACAAGTATGAGGACCAGAGTACTAATCCCCAGTACCTTCATAAATGCCAAGTACACATTGTCAACTGACTGTACTTCCAGCATTTGAGTGACATACATAGGGGACTCTAAGACAAGCTGGCTGATCAGAGTAGCCATAAGGTCAAGTGAGAGACCCCTGCTCAATGAATAATGTGGAAAGCGGTCAAGGAAGACTCCTGATGGCCATCTCGGATTCCCACATGCCCATGTACATGCATACACTTGCATGCAGCCCGGTAACCATATGCACATACTACACACATATATACTTCAAGGAAAAAGGAAAGAAAAGTACACATTATTTCAGTTGTACCTCTATACAATATTTTAGGTCATTAAACTTGTCTCAAATAAGTTACATAAAGTGTATTCTCTGTCCATACAAAACCTGGCATTTCTGATAGATAAATCTACTTGGAAAATCCTAATATAGTCTTTCATTTAAGACCAAGCAACACAATTTTGAGTTAGCTATCAGTTAAATATAATTTCAAAAGAAGTACCAAGGAACAACAAAATATTTTCCATTTACTGAAAATGAAATATATTTAATTTTGAGGTGTAGCTAAAGAAGTGCTTATGGGAAAATTTGTAGCATTAAATATTTATATCATAAAATTAGAAAGGTTTAAGTCAAATGTCCTAAGCTTTTTAAAACCTTAAGAAACTAAATAAATAAGAGCATTTTAAATCCAAAGTGTGATGATGAAAAAAATAATAAAATCAATAGAGAAATGCTGTGCCATCAGTCTGGGATGATTATGACGCCACAGAGCCATGGTGTAGCTGCCATCCCAGTCATACCTCAGACTTGCTGAGCAGCCACTCTAGCTGAGTCTGTGAGCTCCAGGGCCAGTGAGGTACCTGTCTC
Organism: Peromyscus maniculatus bairdii; assembly: GCF_049852395.1. Classification (NCBI taxonomy): domain Eukaryota; kingdom Metazoa; phylum Chordata; class Mammalia; order Rodentia; family Cricetidae; genus Peromyscus; species Peromyscus maniculatus. The sequence goes on from NC_134866.1 coordinate 57,722,633, forward strand.
AAAACATGAAACAGAGAGTGGTTGAGGAAGATACCCACTGATGAAATCTGGGCCACATATGCTGTGCACCAGCACACACACATGCACACATGTGGATGTATATACACCACACACATACAAAAAATGACAATAGAAGCTAATTGAATGGCAGACAATGAAAAAAAAGCTCATCAAGCCAAAAATGGTTGATGTTATTAGTAAAATGGTAAGTTCCTAGCCAGAATTATTTGGGATGGGGGAAGATATGGAAGAAAGGGATTATATCTCTTGTACACATTAAGGCAGTAGTAAATGGTTATTATACATAACTTTATGCCAATAAACTCAACATCTTAGATAAACTGGACATTCTTTGCAAAACATAAGCCATAAGATCTAACTAAAGATGAAATCAAAACTCAAATAGTCCCATGTCTGCCAAAAATCCTTAATAGTCTTTCTAATGGAAAATACCAGGTCCAGGTGGCTTCATTGATGAATTCTATGAAACATTTGCAAAAGGTCTCCTGGGGAAACTGTAGTCATGTTATTGAAAAATTTAGATCACCCTTTAAAATTGATTTGATTATGAGAAATGTATCAATAGTTGAGGAGCTGTGTAAATTAGAAAGCAAAAGTAAGCTCTTAAATACTTGCCTTAAGAATCTTCCTTTTTGAGGCAGATTGTTTGAAATTCTTTTTAGGCATGATGGCCTCATTTTAGCTAGATCAATGGAATGTTTTTTATTAAGATTTATTCATGAAGGTCACTGAATATATAATGACTGAATATTTAATATAATATTAACTTTATAGATATATAAGTTCAGGGTGTGATATTTCCTTTTTAGCATCAATTAAGTGTACAAAATAGGTTGATTACATCTTCATAAATACATATAATGTATATTGTTCATATTCATTCTTTATTACTCCCTTTCATATTAGTTTACCCATCCCTGGTCTTCTTCTCGAGAAGTCTACCTTCTATTTATTTAATAAGTTCTGAATGTCCATCTCTGTAGATTCTGTTCTTTTTTTTTTCTTTTTCTTTCCGCTTATAAGAGTTTATTAGAGTTAAAGGGATAGAGAGTGTGCAGGCCTGTGGGAGAGACACGTGCGTGAAGAAGAGGAAGAGAGAGAGAAGAGAGAGAGCCGGGAATATGGCGCTCCGCTTTAAAAACCAGCTGGGGGCATGGCTAGGTCACGTCACTACTCCACACGTGTGCATAGATCACATGGTCACGTTGCGCGCTTACGTAACCATGTAACGTCACGGATTCTGGTCACGCGAGATGCCTTGGCCAGAACTTGCTAGGCGGAGGTGTCTGGCCTGACCGGAATTGGCTAGGTGGAAGTGTCCGCCTGGTAAATGCGACTGTTTGGGGGGGGGCGTGTTGTGAACCCTTCATTTCCGACTCTTTTTTTTTATAAAAAGAGAAAATTGTGGTTGACTGGGTACGGGGGCGACATTTCTCTCAAAGACTGCTTCCAGCTGAATAGTGGGCGTTGGTTGGCTCTTGTGTGGGGGGGTGAGGGGTATCTTTTGAAGTCCGGGAATGATGGTGGAGGTCCTGGAATGACGTTCTGCCGTCTCCTGGTTCTGCGACTGTCCATCTGTGCTGCTGCTGGGGACCTCCCATTTAACAAGATACTGTTGACATAGAGAGAGCTTAGAGAGAAAGAATCATTATTATTTTATTTTGGAGTTGACATTTGTCTGAGGTAGATTTGGCCTGCCCTATAGAGGCATGTGACATTTACCTGAGGTAGATCTGGTCTTAGTACTCTGCTTAATTTTTATCTGAGACAAGCCTCATTAGAGGTGGTTCATTTAAGGCACCTGTTTTCCTTAGGCAAGCCTTGCTGGAGGTAGTTCATTTAAGGCACCTGTTTCCCTTATTAGGTTATCACTTAGGAAACACAGGTGATCAGTTGCTGAGTATTGAACAATGATAAATTGTTGTATTACATTATGCCTTACCACCTGGATATTTTTAATGGTCCTTTTTTGCCTCCGGCTCTGTGTGGCCCTGGTTGGGAAAGGGAGGGGTGATACCTTATTCCTCTGGAATTGGTGACAAGGCAGTGGATCCTGATGTCCTCTGGAGCTTGAGAGTGAGAGGCCCTGTTTGTTTCACTGTATATGAAGAGAGATTTTTCTGGGATGGAGGTGAGATAAAAGGTTTTAGGTGAAACAGGTGGACCCAGTGAGGAAAGCCCTCGAGTTTAGCAGCTGTGGGGGTTACAAGAATTACCTTGAAGGGTCCCTGCCACTTAGGGGAAAGGGGTAAAGGGCGCTGGCCTGGAGGAAAGAGAAGAACCTGATCCCCAATGTGTATTGGAGATGGGCAAGGATTGTCACACGGCTGAGGCAGTGAGCAGTCCCCATAGCTCCATAGAATAGACCTTAGGTGACATAAAAGAGGAGTTAACAGGCTATCTGGAACAGTTGGAGGCTTGGAAAAAAGACCTGGTGTTAGAACTGGTCTGGGGAGATATTTAACTTTTCCTGACGGTGGGCATATGGGTAAAATCGAGCTGTAGCCCTGAGGAGGTGGGAAGCCTCCAGCATGGCCATTATATGGCCTGAGTTAGACACGGATCCTCCTTTTGCTGTGAGAAGGCCACGCTCCCTCCAAATAGCAGTGTGGGACAGGAGGATATGAAAAGCATATTTGGAGTCTGTAGAGTTACTGTCTAGGAGAAGTAGGAGAGCTGCTGGCGTGTCTGGGAGGAGGCAAATGTGTGGAGTGAAAAGAAATGGACGCTCCTACCTTAGCTAGGAGATCCCTCCCCATTAAAGGTACAGGGCAACTTGGCGCCACTAAAAATGTATGTATGAGAGGGATGCCTCTGAAAATACAATTAAATGGCAGTGTCTGCTGAGGTAGATAAGGCTGTCCCCCAACCCCGACAATAAAGGAGGTGGCATCCCAAAACTCCCAGGACTGAGTCAATGGCTCTGGTGTCCAGAAGGAAAGAAACAGATCGCTTCCCTGCTGCGTTCTGGGTTCCCTGTCATGTCTGTAGCTAAGCCTAGGTCTGTTGGAGGTCTTAGCTTGATGTACCCATGCATCTTGGTGCCTGGGGGCAGTCAGCTGACTCTGTCTTTCTAGGCGGCACTTTTAACAAGACTGTTGATGGCCTGGCAGGGCATTCGGTAGCCCATGGCCTTTTCCTCACTTAAAACAGGGACCCAACAGCTTTTGGAAGTCAGCAAGTGCCAGCACTTGGCAATTTTGTTTTCGGGCTTTTATCTTTTCCCTGGCACACCTTAAATGCCACAGATGACTCTTTTGCCTGTGGGGTCAGGAGCCTTGCTCTCCAGATGCTTAAGTTTTAGTCGGGGAGGTCTGGGGAACAAGAGACGGATTTTCGTCCTTATCCTGAATTATTTACTGGTTTTAGGGCAGCCTTACAGAGACCTGCCAGGAGACAGGTAATAAACCTATCTCTGGCTAGACAGCCACTCTGGGTGTTGTAGTCCCAGTGTGGCTCTCGGTCAGGAACCGCCTCAGCTCCTGGGTGGTGTGAAAGGTTAGTTTGATGAATTTCGTCTGCATGAGTCCTAGCCTGCTCCCATACTCGCCTGAGCTCCTCAGGAAGTCATGAAATGTGAGACTGTAAGATTGAGTTATATATTGAAATTGTTTAATAAAGGAAGCAGAATTAGATGTATAAGAACCCAGCTTACTTTCTATCTGAGAGAGTTCTGTTAGAGACAGAGGATGGAACATGAATTTTAATTATTGGTTCCTTAGCAAGATCTAGAGTCAGAGATTCTGGAGTCAGAGAATCCTCTGGTTTACGTACAGCTAGGAGCATATGAGCAGGGGAGAAGGAAACGAGAAGAGATAGTTTAGCATTGAGAAAGAAGAAAGCAACTCTTTCCATTTGTCTGAATGCCGACAGTGATTAGATAGCTCCTGTAAAATATCGGGATCCAAGGAGCCGCTAGGCGGCCATTTTTTGTTATTTTCTAAAGCATACTTTGGCCACTTTTTTGAACATAAACGAGTTAGCTTAGAAATCTTTATGTAAGGCATTAAACTGAGAGGTTTTAAAGCTTCAACAAGACAGCCTAACGGAGAGGAAGGACTAACAGGGTTGGAAGCCTTGTTTCCCATGTCTGCAGCGAAGGCAGAAAAATAATATAAAAAAAAAAATAAATAAACATGATCCGGAGCCAAGACCTCAGGCGTCCCCAGGGTCAAGGGCGGATCCCGGGCGCAGGCTGCTCCTCGACTCGTCAGCCAGAAGCAGTGGCCCCCTCCACGGTGAGGGAAAGGATTCCCTGGGAATCCAGACAGTGTTTGCCCCTTCGTCAAGGAGATGGACGTGCCGGCCTCACGTGGCTCCCAGGACGCACCAACGGCGGTGGCCCTAATGTGAGAAATATCTCAGGCTGCAGACGTGGGAGACGGCTAGAAAAGTTAGGCCTGCGATAGGGGCCGACCGTAGCCAATGAAGACCGTGGTCGGGGGTTCCCCCAGTCACACGAATACGTGTGAGGCTCCGGACGATCAACGGTCGTTCTCACAGATTTAGGAAACCGTTTACGCTGGCCGAAAAATGGGGGAACTCACCAATCGAAGAAAGCGGTGTTGGATACAATTTGGATGCGGTTCAGGTGAATGGAGAGCGGTCTGTCGCGTACGGAGCAGATTACCCGGTTCTCGGGTTTCCAGGTGCAGGGCACCCGGAAGCACCCGCTCGGTTTCGGCACCAAAATGTTAGTTATTTAGCTGCGTTGTGTTCTTACCCTGCAAGGAAGTGTCACGAAACACGACAGAATCCGCTTATAAGAGTTTATTAGAGTTAAAGGGATAGAGAGTGAGCAGGCCTGTGGGAGAGACACGTGCGTGGAGAAGAGGAAGAGAGAGAGAAGAGAGAGCTAGATTCTGTTCTTATTCTAAGGAATTTGAAGCAGCAAGTTCCTAGAAAACAGTAATAACAGTAGTGGAGGTTATTACTGCACAGGTTCATTTTGCTCTAAAGAAGGCAGTTACCCACTTTTTTCTTCTAAAATGTGAGTTTGGGGACAATATTTATAAGCACTACTCTTTTTTTTTTTGCATGTAAATGCTGGACTCTGTATAGTATCATTTATTACCACTGAAAATGTGAAGGTTGAGTAGAGGTAAGTCAGAACAAGTGTATATGCCATTATTCTCTGAAATAGCTCTATTTATTGGAGTGTAGGTTTTATAAATCCAAATACAAGTTTTAGAGATATAATACTCAATACACAATCTTGTCATTTCCAGAAGTCTAATAGTTTATTCTCAAAATACACATTTTTGCAACCCTCTCAAAGGAGTTTATTCTTTGAACTTGAACAAAAACATACATATTGCTAAAATGTTATCAAAAGACCTTTTAAAAAGTGCCAAGAAGCGGCTGTATATTTAGGTTTATTCTTAATAGGAGCAGCAGGAAGAGCACATTGTGAGCTATATTGGTTAATTGAAGTTGGAACCAGTACTACCTTTATACATAGATCATATACTAGAAGATAATTAAGAATTGCATTAAGATATTCTTGAGAATCACCATACTCCAAATATTTTGTGATAGAAAAGCACATAGATATATTTTACAGAACATAATCATATGAATTACTTACAATTGTTACATAAAAGGAAGATTTGTAATTATTACTGGATATTAGTTGAAGACACTATATGAGTACTTTGTTTATGTTTTTCTTGTATAGAAATTTCAAAACAATCTTTGTTGGGCAATATTGCTTTAAGGAATCTTATTTTTTTTATGTTGCATTTGTTTAACTCTGTGAAGATGTGCTACTTTACCTGTCTAAAACACCTTATGATCTAATAAAGAACTGAATGGTCAATAGCAAGGCAGGAGAAAGGATGGGTGGGGCTAGCAGGCAGAGAAAAAAAGTAGTAGACAGAGCAGGAGGAGAAACCACGGGCCAGCCACCCAGCTACACAGCAAACTATGGAGTAAGAAACAAAGAAGGGTATACAAGAATAGAAAAGGAAACCTCAGAGGCAAAAGGTAGAAGGGATAAGTTAAGGAAACAAGCCAAGCTAAGGCCGGGCATTTATAACTAAGAATAAGCCTCTTTGTGTGCTTTATTTGGGAGCTGGGTGGTGGACCCCCCAAAAGAGTGGAAAAAAACAAACAACAAATTGTGGAATAGTTTTAGAGGACAGTATACCACAGACTTTGGCCAGTCAGTGATTTGAAAAATTTTCAGTGAAAAATTTTCAACAGTTATACTCAAGGTGTGTCTATTCAAAGCACTGTAGATGACATTCAGAAACTTATTATCAGGAGGGAAAAGACTTCAGCAGGAGTGGGGGTGTCAGAGGATAATGGGGTCTTGTGAAAATGACCAAGATATCGTATGTACATATATGAAATTGTCTGAATAAAAACATCACCACAAGAGAACACTAATGGCTTATTGTACTTCAGCATTTGACTACCTTTTATTCATTAAGTTTCTTAATTTGAATTGTAAATTCTCATAAAATTGTAAGAAATAATATGTTGGTCCTGACCCAGCAGGTACCTCCCACTCCCCTAAGCTCTCTTTTCCCCAACCCTTGCCCTCCATTACCCCCACCCCCACCCCCAGTTTGCTCCTGTGGATCTCATCCATTTCTCTGTCATTGGGTGATCCCTGTGTCTTTCTCAGGGTCCTCTTTACTAGGTAGCCTCCCTGGAGTTGTGAGTTGCAGTCTGGTTATCCTTTGCTTTACATCTAGTATCCACTTATGAGTGAGTACGTACCATGTTTGTCTTTCTGAGTCTGGGTTACCTCACTCAGGATGATTTTTTTCTAGTTCCATCCATTTTCCTGCAAAACCTCATTATGTCATTGTTTTTCTCTGCTGAGTAGTACTCCATTGTGTAAATGTACCACATTTTCTTTATCCATTCTTCAGTTGAAGGGCATCTAAGTTGTTTCCAGGTTCTGGCTATTACAAATAATGCAGCTATGAACATAGTTGAGCATGTGGTGTTGTGGTATGATTGAGCATTCTTTGGGTATATGCCCAAGAGTGGTATAGCTGGGTTTTGAGGAAAGTTAATTCCCAATTTTCTAAGAAAGCACCATATTGATTTCCAAGGTTGCTGTACAAGTTTGTATTCTCACCAACAGTGGAGGAGGGCTGAACACCCTGGTCGTCATGATAGAACTCTCATCCAGTGTCTGATGGAAGCAGGTGCAGAGATCCACGGTTCAGCCCCAGGTGGAGCTCCGGGAGCCCAATTTGCGAGAGGGGGGGGATTGTATGAGCAAGAGATATTGTCACCATGAGTGGAAAAAGCACAGGGACAAATAGCCAAACTAGCAGAAACACATGAACTGTGAACCAATGGCTGAGGAGCCCCCATGGAACTGGACCCGGTCCTCTGGATAAGTGGGACAGTTGATTAGCTTGAACTGTTTGGGAGGCCCCCAGGCAGTGGAGCTGGGACCTGTCCTTGGTGCATGGGCTAGCTTTTTGGAGCCTGTGGCCTATGCTGGGACACTTTGCTTAGCCTTGGTGTAAGGAGGAGGGGGACCGGACCTGCCTTGGCTAAGTCTACCAGGCTGGGCTGACTCCCCAGGGGAGAACTTGCCTTGGAGGAGGTGGGAATGGGGGATGAATTGGGGGAGGGGAGTGGCAGGAGAGAGGACAGGGGAATCCGTGGCTGATATGTGAATTAAGTTAATTATAAAATAAAAAAAAATTAAAAAAAGAAATAATATGTTGGAATGTTTTAGTGCATAGACCTGAATTTCCCCCTTTAAAGCTGCACCTTGCAAATTTAGTACAATATCACATTCATTATATTCAAATATACATAATTAAGCTAGATAATGAGGTCTTTACCAAGATTCTCTTACTTTGTTCTTTTATCATGCCACATAATTTCCTATTTACCTTTAGGTTTTACAATCATTGATCATCTCTTTAGTTCACTGCTGATATCACTTCATGTGTGTTGTATAGAATTATAGAATATGTTATCTTTTGAGATTAACTTGTGTTACCCAACATAATTCTTTGGAGATTAATTGAGGTGACTGTATGGATTAATATTTATTTCTTTTTGTTACTGAGCATTATTATATGGTATAAATTCATTATAGTTTTACCATTTGTCAGTTGATAAAATTCCAGTTGGCCACTAGTACATTAAAGTTGCTATAAAACTTTATGTTCAGGTTATATCTGGATAAATGTGTATTTCTTTAGAATAAATTCTCAGGTGCGTAACTGCTAAAGTGTACAGTAGATGCATTAACTAATTAATTAAATGTCATATTATTAAACATTTTGTCCTTTTTATTGGTATTTTTTGTTGTTTAATGTAGTTCTTACATAATTTTTCTGTATTAGCTAGTCTACCTGAACACAGAGCTATACCATTCATAGCTGAGGAAAAAGAGCCTTACTGAATCTGCCCATTGCAGGACTCAGTCTGAATGTAACTCTTGCTAAAGTACCGAGGACTGATTATAGAGGACTTCTGACCTGACACTACAGTATTGTCATACATGGCTATCAGAAAGTTACAGTTCATATCACTGCATAAAATATGGCTTGAAGACCCCTAGTAAGCTTCAAACACGATCTAGAGGGAAGATTGGAATCATTAGACTGGGGATTTAAAGCAACCATTATTAATCATATGTATATATACATACATATATATGTACATATATATATATGAAAAGAAATATATTTATATATTCCTGTGTATGTACACACACACACACACACACACACACACACACACACACACACGCACCCACACATACACATACATATGAAAAGAATTTAAATATGTTCATGACAAGAACCTTTAATAAATCGGGAATAGAATGCAGTGTCCTCAGTTTAATAAAGGATATCTACCAAAAATATTTAGCTGACACTATATAGGTGAGACAGTGTTTTTTCAGCCAAGGTCAGGAATAAGGGATGGTTATTTTTATCACCATTTTGCTGTGGAGTAATCCTTTGTACACTGTGAATATATATCACTCTCATTGGTTAATAAAAAAGCTTACAGGCCTGTAGCAAGGCAGAATAAGGTAAGGGTGGAAAGCCAAACTGAGAATGCTGGAACGAGGACAGGCTGAGTCAGAGTGAGTCATGGGCAGATGCAGAGAGAACAAGATGAAAATGCCATTTGAAGAAAGATACTAGGCCATGTGCCTAAGCTTAGATAAGAAATAGGGGTTAATTTAAGTGTAAGAGTTAGCTAGTAACAAGCCTGAGCTACTGGCACACATTTATAATTTATATTCAGTTGGTTATATGGGACAAGACAGTTGAAACAGGAAATGTCCGTTTATAATATTTCTTTCACCATAGTGCTAGAAGTTGTAGCCTATGCAGTAAGAGAAGAAAAGTAAATAAGAGTACATGACAGGAAAGAAAAAATAAAACTGAAACTTTTACACAAAGGATATTGTCATCTCTTGGGAAAATAAACTAGCCACATGCACCTCTCTTGGAATTAGTAACATTCATGGAAGTTTTGTAGGAAACAGGATTAGTATTTTTTAAATCAACAACTTGTCATAAACCAGCACTGAATGGATAGATTTTGAAACTACAATGCCATTTACGATAATCTTCAAAATGAAATCCTGGAATGTAAATCTTATAAAATATGAAAAAATGTATGAGGAAAACTATAAACTCCTGCTGAAATAAGAAATAAATAAATGGAGAGGTAGCTCATTTTAGTGGATAGGTTTGCAATCCCAGTAATAGGCTGTATGTATTTTGGAGCGATGCATGTGTGAGAAATCTCTGTATATTCCTCTAAATTTTGCTATGAAATTTAAGGGAACAAAAAGGTGCTAGGCATTTTCTAAGCACAAGGCTTCCTTCCTTCAAATGGTTTTGAGTATTTTAGATATAAGACCTCTCAGTTGATACAGTAACAGTGATGGAAATATCACTTGTTACAGAGTAACAGTGCTTTGCTCCTCATCCTCACAACAGTTCACTCACTTATGTCTCTTTGCACTTTCTAACCTTGATTCTACCCTGAGGCTTTTCTGTTGCATTAGAGAACTCAAGATAAGCCCCAAACTTGGATTCTCTCTGAAGGTATAATGAGCTACCACCCCAGCCATTTGGCACATCACCCATGTTATTTTAGAAAAAAAAATGCCTTTCAGTGGAATGAGATTATTTTACTTGAGCAGTTTTCTATGTTATAAAGTTTAATTACTAGTTTAAATGAACAGAAGTAAATTTGTACCCATATGGCATTAAAGTATGTTAACTTTAGAGGAGAGAAATAATATGAATAATGCTTTGAAATGTTTTCCTGTGCCAAAAACAATAACATAATATTTTTAAAATTGTCTTTGCACTCAAGTGTACCTGTCTAAGAAAAGAATAATATGTTTTATGCTGTTTGTTTTTCCTGGATCATGGTTAGTTCCAAAAGTAGAATGACATTGTAGCCAAGTAATAGTTTTATAAGTATCACAGTTACTGGGTAATTAAACTATTGTGAATTTCCTACATGCCTATTGATGTCATTAAACATAAGCGTATTGCATTCCAGAATCATTTAGTCATCCTTTTTCACTGACAGTTGGTACACTAGTTCATGTTAAATGGAATATCTCTTTAAACTATTTTTGGCATTTCCTAGATTAGATGAATTATGAATTTGATTATTAAAATTAACCTGTTATGTTCATCTGGTATTTGTTCTGAGCCATTGTCCTTTTGTACTTAGTTTTTCTGTGCTCTGAAAAAAATTTTATTCATGTAGATATTTGATGCAAAAAAAATTTGCAATAAGATGTCATTTTCAGTATTTGTTATTTGTTTTTACTTACAAATATATCTTGTATGAACCAGAAGAAAGATTGATACAATAAGTTGTACTTTTTTATTTTCTTCTTTTACTCATCACAGTTGATTAAGAATTTATATACAACAAAAGTAAAATTTAGGTTAAATGCTGTTATTACCCAAGGAGAGAAATGATAGTTCACGTCCAAAGTCTGTGCAGTTGGTCAGTACCACTCCTCTATATCACTATTTCAGTACTCTCTAGGTTTTGAGAACCTTTTGATAAATCAAAGGGAAGGATTCTAAAAAAACCTTGCTTGACTATTATGTCACAGGCAGATGGCTTTCTCATCACATTTTGTTTTACTCCTCTTCATGAATTTGTCATTTGTCTTTCTGGGTTTTACAGGATTCTGCACAAGTTGTCTTTGAGCCTCTTCTTCATTCGAGATATTGGATGCCTCCTCTCTGCTCCTCCAGGCATTTGACTATGAGGAATTTCTCTTTGGACATTTGTGATTTCTTTGATCAGAGTAGTGATATTTTGATACTATGCATTGTGAAATTGAATTCAGATAGAATTCTGGAAGTTAATTTATGTGAAATAAACATGTGTGGGTCAATGTAAATGTTTAAAAGTTACTTTAATACTTTAACAAAACTACTGTAATCCATTGACCACAAATTGGTTTAAAATTTTTTATAGTATAAAAAGTTGTTTTTGGTTTACTTCTGCAGATGGAGTCATCTAAGGCCAAGGATGATTACATGAGATTATCAAATCTTGAATTAAAAATATTAATAATAAAAACATGTATTTTAAGGCATTTGAACTTTTTTTTTTTTAATAGTGATAACATTTCTGGGAGTGAGAGCAGATGTATCTTGAAGGAATGAAAACTAATTTGTGAAAATGTTTACAAACATTTGATGTCCCAAACTTAAGCTTAAATGTAATAATTTTGATTATTAGGAAGCCCAAGGAGCCTGTTTTTGCAACAGTTTTTGAAAGTTGTTATTGAATACAGAATAATTAATTGCACCTTTCCCATTTTACTTGGGAAAGGCATTTAGTTTTCACTGAGTCCTCCCTTCCAGGTCCTGGAGCTCTTGCCTTACTGCTCTGCTCCTGTGCCAGGTAGCTGAGGTGCAAGCAGCATGTGGATGAGGCATTTGCTAACCTCAAGTTCAGTGGAGGGACACTTCTCCTGGCACCTCTCACACTGCTTAGATAACTGGTATTTAGTGATGGTAGTTGTGGAAATTTCCCTGTTTCAAAGAGGGGATACTGAGAACTGGAAAGCAGAAGCTAGCAGATCCTATGGTTCCGGAAGCTTGTGGGGAAAGGTTAATCGAAGATAAACCCTTTGGGAGGAAAGTACTATTGTATTTGTTCATTTGCCTCGATTTATCTGTCTCCTAAGAACAGATACTTGTTTTTTTTTTTTTTTTTTTTTTTTTTTATCACTAGTGTCTGGCTTAACAGTTGACATCACCTTTTAACAAATACTTGTCAACTGAACCAACTCTCTGTCAGGCAGGAAGAATTGGGTTTCCCCTAAGTTTATACCATAATCATTACCTGTTGTAATCAGTAGAAGACAAGGAATGTGTTTAGGAAATATTTTTGTTTTTCTTACAAATAAGGTATTTATCTCAGATAACTCCTTAGAAAGTAACAACTTTTTGTTTTTATGAATGAGAAACATTGTCCAGGTATCATTTGCTTAATAAAAGATTAGTGAAACTCAAACATATAACTTCAGAAAAGTATTTTCCTTTTAACAACTTAAAGTAGTGTTTATTATAACAGTAGAAATCTGTGGTGAGGGAAGAGATTAAATAGATGATCTTTATTTTTTATGATTGTGTGTGTGTGTGTGTGTGTGTGTGTGCGCGCGCGCGCACGCGCGCACCCTTGGAACTCAAAAGAGGGTGTCAAAACCACTGGATCCAGAGTTGATAGGTGGGTGCAAGGTCCCTGATGTGGGTGCTGGTGTACACATCCAAGTAGATTCTCATACTGTTCCCTCTAATATTTCAAGGAAGATAAACTTCTGGGGCTGGAGAGGTCATTCAGTGGCTAAGAGTACTTGATGGAGACTGGAGATTACTGTCTAGATGTGATAATCATTGGAGATCTGTTCCTGTTCCTTACATGAGTTTTCAAAATAGAAATGATCTTTCCTGCTAGATTCCTTCTAGAATGGATATATTTTGAAATGATTTGAATGAATAAGAATGGCTGCCATAGGCTCATATATTTGAATACATGATCTCCAGTTCTCGGAACTGTTTGGGAAGGATTAGGAGGCATGGCCTTGTTGGAGGAAGTTTGTCACTGGGGTTGGGATTTCAGGTTTCAAAAGACTTGTGATTCCCAGTGCTTTCTTTCTCTGCCTAATGGATTTAGATTAAGACATGAGCTTTCAGTTGCCCCTTCATTCTGCCATCATGGACTCTGGCTCTCTAAAACTGTAAGGCAAACTAAACACTTTTAACCAAGGCAACCTTAGTTATGGTATTTTAGCACAGCAAAAAAAAAAAAAAAAGTAGCTGAGTTGTGAATAATTTGTGTTCTGTTTCTAACTAGAAGGAAAAAGTGTCTTCGAATCTTATAATATTTCCCATTTTTATAGTACAACATCACTGAAGAAGGAAGAAGCCCAATTTAAAGCCATTACAGTCACTCCCCTTTCTCTCTTGGCACAGAGACAGACTGCTTTCACTGTCTGTGTTCGGTTCTGTTCTTGACTTCTGTGCTTAGGTTAATAGTACCTTTCAGTTTCAGTGTTACATCCCATTGCTCCTTAGTATTTTTATGTATTTAGATGAAATATATTATAGGAATTGATATAATAGAATGTAGATTACAGGGCAGATTGCCTGGAGTCCAGATGCCATAGCTTAGTTAACTGTGTAACCATTGTGAATCCTCCCACCCCCACCTAGAGTTAACTAGTTAGTTAAATAGTTGCTTTAATTAAATTTCTTTTTTTAATTAATTTTTTAAAATTTATTTACATACCAACCACCATTTCCCCCTCCCTACTCTCCTCCACTTCCTTTCTACCCACCCTCCCATCCACTCCTCAGAAAGGGTAAGGCTCCCATGGTCGTCAACAAAGCATGGCATATCGAGTTGTGGCAGGACCAAGCTCCTCCCTTCTGCATCAAGGCTGGGTGAGGCATCCCACCATAGGGAATCAGTTCCAAAAAGCCAGCTCATACACCAGGGACAGGTCCTGATCCCAGTGCTAGGGGCCCCACAAACAGACCAAGCTACACAACTGTCAGCCACATGCAGAGGGCCTAGGTTGGTCCCATGAAGGCTCCCTGGCTGTCCATCTAGAGTCCATGAGCTCTCACAAGCTCGGGTCATCTCCTCTGTGGGTTTTCCCATCATGGTCTTGACGCCCCCTTGCTCTTAATAATCACTCCTCTCTTCAACTGCATGCCAGGAGCTCAGCCCAGTGCTTGGCTGTGGATCTCTGCATCTGCTTCCATCAGTTGCTGGATGAAGGTTCTATGATGACATTTAGGGCAGTCACCAATGTGATTACAGGAAAAGGCCAGTTCAGGTATTCCCTCCACCATTGTTAGTAGTCTTAGCTGGGGTCATCCTTGTGGATTCCTGGGAGTTTTCCTGGCACCAGGTTTCTCCCTGACCCCATAATGGCTCCCTCTGCTGTTCGAATCTTAGATGGTCTTTTAAGAAAAAACCTAGAGTCAGATATGTGAAAGCTGGAAGATTAGAGAAGCAGAACAGCCAGCCATTAGTTCTTACCTCTACAAAATCCTCAGCTTAAAGAGAATGAGTTCCTGTTTCCTCACACCTTATATAACATTCTTTGCCCTGCCATACTACTTCCTGGGATTAAATGCTTGTGTGCTTCCCAGGCAAAGGCATGAGATCTCAAGTGCTGGGATTAAAGGTGTGTGCTACCACTGCCTGGCTCTGTTTCCCTCCTATACTGGATTAATTTCATGTAGCCCAGTGTGGCCTTGAACTCACAGAGATCCAGATGGATCTCTACCTCCTTGAGTGATAGGATTAAAGGTATGTGCCACCACTGCCTGACCTCTATGTCTAATATAGTGGCTGGCTCTGTCCTCTGATCCTCAGGCAAGTTTATTAGGGTACACAATATATCACCACATCCCTCTTTCAAGATATCTCTTTCATTGTTCTCCCTCTCATCCCTCCCTCAACTTGACCATCCTGATCCCTCATGTTCCCATCCCCCTACCTCCTCTCCTCTATTCCTCCTCACCCCCCCAGTTTACCTGCCACAGACTGGCCCATCGGGGGTACCACACCCATAGGAGAACCAGGGCTTGGGTAGTCAGAA
This sequence comes from Peromyscus maniculatus bairdii, assembly GCF_049852395.1. Lineage (NCBI taxonomy): Eukaryota > Metazoa > Chordata > Mammalia > Rodentia > Cricetidae > Peromyscus > Peromyscus maniculatus. Next base: position 57,737,763 of record NC_134866.1, read on the forward strand.
AGGCAAGGATTTGGCGAATGACAGACAGACAACACATTCAGAAGTGGTTTGAATCAGCTGCAAATTTACTTTTGTAAATCAGTAGTTTATATGCAGAAAAGAAAACTATCAAGTCGTACAAGGAACAACAAGAGCTTGGCAATAATTCAATTACATCATCTTTAAAAAACAGCAAGCACACAATTATTAATTGGCACTAGACATATCCCTTCACCCACAAGAACTTTATGACCCAAAGAGCAGTCTGTGTTTTTTAAACTTAGTACAGTCCCTACACTTGTGTAGACTTTTTGTGGTTGTGTCCCTTATCCCAGTAGTTTTTTAGATTATATAATACATTTCTACGTTTTTGGTTCCCATGGCCCATTTAGCCAATTTGGATGCTGCAGACCCTCTTTAAGTCTTTCTTTAGTTCTCTACCATATATCTCTTTTAATATGAAACCTTTTTACCTGTTGGAATATGGACTCTTGTACTTTTATGCCTGTAAGGGGAAGGTGTTCTGCTGTAGTCTTTAAGTTTCCCATGCAGAACTTCCTCAACAGAGGGGCCCACCATCTGTCTACTATGAGATAACGTTTTCTACCATAAATCACTTTAGTTGGGATTCCTAAAGGATTCCTAGTGGGTGAGTGTTCATTCCCTAGAAGTGTCTGGACCTTTATACTTTTTTTTATCTAGCGGCTTGGGGTCTTTAAGAAATAGCTCATTCTGTTATATCTGATTAAGATCCATGTCCAGCTTCCCCTTTCCTCCATAGTTCACAACCCAAGCATTCACTAATTTTGGCTGTGCTTCATTGATTAATTAGAACATTATCCGAAAAGCAGTTATACAGAACCCATAGCCCAGGAAGCTCATGATCCGTGAAGCACATCTTCTCTGAGAAGGAAGCATAACATGGGCACTCTGCCAGGGACCTCCAGGGAGCTTAGTCCCATGGGACACGTATTTCCCATCCGCTATTATTGACATAATTGTTCATGTCACATGGATGACACTGGAGTTGGTGTGGCATTTACCAAGGACATCTCATCTATTCCCGCTTAGGGTAATCCATGTGTCCCTCTTAGGGTCATTGTTGTTACTTAGCTTCTCTGGGGCTATGAATTGTAGCCTGGTTATCCTTAGCTTTACAGCTAGTATCCACTTATGAGTGAGTACATATCATGTTTGTCTTTCTGAATCTGGGTTACCTCACGCAGGATGATTTTTGTCTAGTTCCATCAATTAGTCTGCAAATTTCATGATGCCATTTTTTTTACACTGCTGAGTAATACTCCATTGTGTAAATGTACCACATTTTCTTTATCCATTCTTTGATGAGGGGCATCTAGGTTGTTTCCAGGTTCTTGCTGTTACGAATAATGCTGCTATGAGCCTCGTTGAGCAAGTGTCCTTGTGGTATTATTGAGCATTCTTTGTGTATATGCCCAAGAGTAGTATTGCTAGGTCTTGAGGTAGATTGATTCCAAGTTTTCTGAGAAACCACCATATCATTTCCAGAGTGGCTGTACAAGTTTGCACTCTCACCAGCAGTGGAGGAGTGTTCCCCTTGTTCCACATCCTCTCCAACATAAGCTGTCCTCAGTGTTTTTGATCTTAGTCATTCTGACAGGTATAAGATAGTATCTCAGATGACTAAGAATGTCGAGCAATTCCTTAAGTGTCTTTTGGCCATTTGAGATTCTTCTGTTGAGAACTCTCTGTTTAGATCGCTACCCCATTTTTAAATTGGATTATTGGGTATTTTGATGTCTAGTTTCTTGAGTTCTTTATATATTTTGGAGATCAGCCCTCTGTCAGATGAGGGGTTGGTGAAGATTTTTTTTCCCCATTACATAGGTTGCCATTTTGTCTTATCGACCTTGTCCTTTGCCTTACAGAAGCTTTTCAGTTTCAGAAGGTCCCATTTATTAATTGTTGCTCTCAGTGTCTGTGCTACTGGTGTTATATTTAGGAAGTGATCGCTGGTGCCAATGCGTTCAAGACTACTTGCTACTTTCTCTTCTGTTAGGTTCAGAGTAACTGGTTTTATATTGAGGTCTTTGACCCACTTGGACTTGATATTTTTACAGGGTGATAGATATTGATCTAATTGCTTTCTTCTACATTATTAATGTGTGGGGTGTGATGTGTAATTTAAGCTTTAATAATGTTTCTTTTACAAATGTGTATGCTAATGTATTTGGTTCACAAATGTTCAGAATTGAGACTTCATTTTTATGGATTTTTCCTGTGATGAATATGAAATATCCTTCTCCGTTTCTTTTGATTAATTTTAGGTTGAAGTCTATTTTGTTAGATATTAGGATAGCTAAATCATCTTGTTTCTTTGGTTTATTTGATTGGAAAATCTTTTCCCAACCCTTTACTCAGAGGTAGTGTTTGTCTTTGAAGTTGAGATGTGTTTCTTGTATGTAGCAGAAGGACTTTTCGTATCCATTTTGTTAGCCTGTGTCTTTTTATAGGCAAATTGAGTCCATTGATATTAAGGGATATTAATGACCAGTGATTGTTAATTCCTATTATTTTTTGTTTTGTTGGTGGTTGTAGTGTGTGTGTGTGTGTGTGTGTGTGTGTGTGTGTGTGTGTCTGTCTGTGTGTTTGTGTGTGTTTCCCTTCTTTGGGATTTGGTGGTGTGAGATTATCTATTGCCTATGTTTTGTGGGTGTGGCTAAGTTCCTTGGGTTGGAGTTTTTCTTCTAGTACTTTCTGTAGGACTGGTTTGTAGATAGGTATTGTTTAAATTTGGTTTTGATCTGAAATATCTTGTTTTCCCCATCTATGGTGATTGAAAGTTTTGCTTGGTATAGTAGGCTGAGCTGGCATCTGTGCTTTCTTAGTGTCTGCAGAATATCTGTCCAGGACCTTCTGGCTTTCATTGAGAAGTCTGGTGTAATTCTCTTAGCTCTGCCTTTATATGTTAGTTGACCTTTTTTCTTTTAGTATTCTTTTCTTCCTTCCTTCCTTCCTTCCTTCCTTCCTTCCTTCCTTCCTTCCTTCCTTCCTTCCTTCCTTCCTTCCTCCCTCCCTCCCTCCCTCCCTCCCTCCCTCCCTCCCTTCCTCTCTCTCTCTTTCTTTCCTTCTTTCTTTCCTCTTTCTTTCTTTCTTTCTTTCTTTCTTTCTTTCTTTCTTTCTTTCTTTCTTTCTTTCTTTCTTTCTTTCTTTCTTTCTTTCTTTCTTTCTTTCTTTCCTCTCTCTCTCCCTTTCTTTCTTTCTTTCTTTCTTTCTTTCTTTCTTTCTTTCTTTCTTTCTTTCTTTCTTTCTTTCTCTCTCTCTCTCTCTCTCTCTCTCTCTCTCTCTCTCTCTCTCTCTCTCTTTCTTTTTCGAGACAGGGTTTCTCTGTGTAGCTTTGCGCCTTTCATGGATCTTGCTCTGTAGCCCATGCTGGCCTTGAACTCACAGAGATCTGCCTGGCTCTGCCTCCCGAGTGCTGGGATTAAAGGCATGCGCCTCCACCACCCAGCTTAATATTCTTTTCTTATATGTAGTGTTTTGATAATTATGTGGTGAGGGAACTTTTTTTTTTTTTGTCCAGTCTATTTGGTGTTTTGTAATCTTCTTGTCCTTCTTTAGTTTGTGAAAGTTTTCTTCTATGATTTTGTTGAATATATTTTCTTCTCCTTCCTCTATCTCGTTTATTCTTAGTTTTGCTTATTTGATGGTGTCCCAGACTTCCTGGATACTTTGTGTTAAGATTTTGTTGGATTTAACATTTTCTTTGACTGATGAATCTATTTCCTTTATCATAGCCTCTGAACCAGAGATTCTCTCTTCCATCTCTTGTATTCTGTTGGTTATGCTTGCATCTATAGTTCCTGTTCATTTACGCAGATTTTCCATTTCCAGAATTCTCTCATTTCTTTATGTTCTTTATTGCTTCTCTTTCATATTTCAAGTCTCAAACTATTTCCTTCACCTGTTTGATTTTTTTCCCCCTTGGGTTTCTTTAAGCTGTCTATTGATTTCTTCCAATTTTTTGTTTATATTTTCCTCCATTTCTTTAACGTAAGTTTTCATTTACTCTTTAATGGCCTCTATATTTATAAAGTTATTTTTATGGTTGTTTCCCCTTGTTTCATCTGTGTTGGGATGTTCAGATCTTCTGTTGTAGATTCACTAGGTTCTTGTGCTGCCATGTTGATCCATCTGGGTTTGGATAAGAATAGGAACATGTGTTGCTTCTTATGAAGTCTTTGTTGGATGGGTCTTTTGTTCCTTTATTGTTTGTTTCCTTTATTTTCTTTGAGCTTATTGGCCAAGGGTTCTGGTCATTGGCTGGTTGCCAAGTCAAGTAGGGTCGTCTCAGCTGAGGTTTGTGGGGTTTTGGTTACCTAGATCCAATCCAGCCTATTGTCCAGTTCTTCTGGCTAATGTATGCTTTACTTGAGCTTGTGGGGTCTGTTCTACCAACTGGTGTAGGTTTTGCCTGTGGCTGTTCTTCTATCTGGTGTGATTTCGATTGTGCCTATAGGATCTGATGTTGCTGGAGAGGACTCTACACTGGGAGGCTGCTCTTCTTCAAATTCCTTTAGGTGGTGCTTGTGCCTCTAGGGGCTGCTGATTTTGTGGGGGATGATTGACCAAGGGTGGATGATGGGTTCTGTGGTTTGGGAGGTGGAGTGGTTTTAGAGTCCAATGGGTGGCTGTGGCGGTGGAATGGCCTGCCCGCAAGACTCTTACTTGCTGGCTAGCTGCTGCGGTCTTTCATGTAAGCAAAGATCCATAGGATGGCCTTTACCTGGTGGGTTTTTTTTAATGAATATTGAACAAGGTTTGTTAAAGGATTTATTGAATGAACCTATGTAAATGTTTTTTCAAATTCTTCCTATTATTACTACAACATTTTATCCATAAAATACCTTCTTGTATTACACAAGCTAGATTATAGATATTCAGCCCAATAATAAATATGTAGGCTGGGTGGTGGTGGTGCACGCCTTTAATCCCAGCACTCGGGAGGCAGAGCCAGGCGGATCTCTGTGAGTTCGAGGACAGCCTGGGCTACCAAGTGAGCTCCAGGAAAGGCGCAAAGCTACGCAGAGAAACCCTGTCTCGAAAAACAAACAAACAAACAAACAAACAAACAAATAAATAAATAAATAAATAAATATGTAGTTGCTATTTTTTCAAAACCTTGAAACCTTAAAACTTCTATCAAAGACAGGTCTTGGAAAAAGCTATTACTAGAGGTCTTAGTGTTAGCAAGAGGGGATACATTGTTCTTAGCTGTATTGGAAAGGATATATTGGGGGCCAAAAAGATAAATATGAAAGCTGAGTACGTTAAGAATGCATTCATAGGGAAAAAAAAGACAAAAACAATACAAAACTAAAAAAAAAAAAAACACATACACACCACCACCAACAACAAAAACATATCATACTTTAAAACAATCCTGATGTGTATGAAATATAAGAGAAAGCTACAGAACAGAACACAGAAGATGAGAAAAGTGTTATTGTACTAAACTCAGGGAACATAGAGTCTTAGGAATTCTTCTAGGCTTCTATATTTAATGGAGTAATACATCTTCCTATTGGATCTCAAAAAATGCAAATATTTTAATAGCAATCCGAGGAAGACATATGATCTGTTAATAAATCTAGAATGAGGGACAATAAATCTAGAATAAATCTTGAGTTAATAAATCTAGAATAGAGATGAGGAGCAATGGAGATGTTTTAATTTAGTCACTTGGGCCATTCTGGATTCTTTATCCATGGATTTAACCATTGATAATTAGACTGAAGATATTGAGAAGAAAATAAATGTGCTCACCACATATAGTCTTGTTTTCTTTGCCATTATTTCCTAAACTGTACAGTATAACAACTATTTATTTAACACATTGTATGAAGTATTAGAAATAGAGATGATTTAAAGTACAAGGCTCTATGTAGGTTGTACATAAATACTGTGACATTTTATATAATGGGTCTAAATATTTTCCAGGTTTAGTGTCTGTGGGTTCCTATAACCAGTTTCCCACAGACATCTGATGGCAGTGTATTAGCTGGAATAACAGCAGTTGAGTGCTAAGAGAAGTATTGAGGAAGAATGAAGAGATTAAACTAATTCTGGTTTGATCACCTAGATATGCTATTTGTGAAGCTGATCAATACTCTAGAAGAGGAATGCATTTGTCTGCAGATGGATTCTGTCTGCATATAATAAAGTGCTCCAATAAATGAGTGAGCATGTATTGTTCTTGTGGAATCAGTAGAAGATAGTGGTAGTTAGTTAGGTACATTCATAGCAGTGGGGTTCTGGTGAGTTATTTAATAATCTGAATATTGAGAAGAAAGTATAGGATAAGGGCTCTTCTTGGAGTAATAAAAGGAAAATAGGAAAGTTGCCATCCTGAGGTTGACCTCAATGAAGGGGGAAATAAGATAAAATCTAGTACCTTAGTGATTGCTACTGGAAAGTTGGAGGAATAAATTTTGTTCAAAATGTGATGAAAAATAAGTTACCTCAAAGTATTTTAATAGAAGGTTTAAAATGTATCTACTGCAAAGGAAGTATAAAAGACTATTAGAGGAAAAATGGGGGTAAGAAGGAAATAGTTTTATTGAAATTTCAAAATTACAGTTCAAACTTAAAAGGATCTGCATCCTGGGTAAATAACCTTGTTTCTAATTAGAAAATTCATTGCCATTCATATTATAGACTCTTCAATCTAAAGATATTGGAGGAGTTTTTTTAGGTTTAACCAAACTGACATTATATTGAATAACATCAAGCCATTATTATTGAGAAACTTTATTTTCACCCCTCACTCTTTGCCCTCTTTCCCTCCCTTCTTTTATCTTTTCTCCTACTCTAACCCCCACTTTTCTCCCCGTGTCAAAGCAGGGAGCTTGATTGGAATGTAGAGTTTACATAAGCAGGATATGAAGAAAGAATATTGTATCTAGAGTTTTCCTGCCTTGCCTACAGTCAGGACAAATCTCTGTCACCCGCCAGTCCCACAGCCGCTCAGACCCAACCAAGTAAACACAGAGACTTACATTACTTACAAACTGTGTGGCCGTGGCAGGCTTCTTGTTAACTGTTCTTATAGCTTAAATTAATCCATTTCCATAAATCTATACCTTGCCACGTGACTTGTGGCTTACTGGCATCTTCACATTCTGCTTGTCCTGGCGGTGGCTGGCAGTAACTCATTACTGTTCTTTCTTTTTTTCCTCTCTGTTAGTCCCGCCTATACTTCCTGCCTAGCCACTGGCCAATCAGTATTTTATTTATTGACCAATCAGAGCAGCACATTTGCCATACAGAACATCCCATAGCAGAATATATTCTAATAACCAAGTACTTTATAAGGTAGAGCATGTTCTAGATGATTCTTAGCACCAAGTAATATTTTCTATATTTAATTTTAATAAGAGTCAATAAATAATTCTTATGTATATGTTTTTAGTGAATATTTTGATAATTAAATATTCTAAAAATAGTTTAAATTATGATAGAAAAAAATGTAATGGAATTTTGTGACTATTGAAAATAAAGGTTACTGTATTAGTTGCTCCTCTTGTTATTGCAACAAAAATACTCAACAAAAGCAACTTAATGAGTTTGTTTAAATTCACAGTTTGAGGATACAGTCCATTCTGATGGGGGAAGGCATGACAGTACTTGGACCTCTGTAAGTGAGCAGTATGCATGCACACTGCTCCCATACACAAAATATATAAATAAAATGTAATTCAGGAACTCTTGGTTAGTGAAAAGACTCACCCACTGTTGATAGCATCAGTCCCCGGGCAAGACATCCTGAGTTAAATAAGAGCACAGAAAGCTAGCCAAGAACTAGCATGCATATTATTAATTCATTACTTACATATGTAGATTGTATGTATGGTAACCAGTTTCTTCAAGTTCCTGCTGCTTGGCTTCCCTTCAATGACTGTAACTTGGAATCCTAAGTTGCTTTTGTCAGGATATTTTATCATAGCAAATAGTAAATAGAACTAAGGTAGACATTGTTTTGGGTCATTGCTTTGATAAACTTGACCATGTAGTTGAGCATTCATAACTAATGATAAGTCACCATGTCTTTATTCAGGAGCTGGTTGATGACCCAAAGAAAGCCTGCTACATTTGGGTGTTAAGTTGCCAAGTGTTTATTAGTGATAGTTTTGATTGTCAAATTGACACAATGTAGAGTCACCTGGGAAGGGAGTCTCAATGAGGAACTTTTGTGATTAGTGGGAAGACTGTGGGTGGCACTGTCCTCTAGGCAGGGACCTGGTGTATATGAGCATAGAAAGATAGGTGAGAGCTGGCATGCAAGTATTAATTCACTGCTCTCTCTTCTCTTTGCCTTGGATGTAAGCTTGTTAGCTACTTCCAGTTCCTACTGCCTTGACTTCCCCACTGGGGGAGACTGTAGCTTGTGATTATGAGCCAAGTAATTTTCCCTTAGGTTGCCATTGTTAGATGTAGTCAGAAGATTTCTCCATTTCCCCCAAGCCCCCGTAGTTCCGTGGCCTGCTTATAAAATAATCATGCAGAAGCTTGTATTAATTATAACTGCCTGGCCATTAGCTCAGGCTTATTACTGACTAGCTCTTACACTTAAATTAACTCATAATTCTTATTTATATTTAGCCATGTGGCTTGGTACCTTTTCTCAGTTCTGCCTTGTCACTTTGCTTCCTCTGTGTCTAGCTGGCAACTCCTGACTCAGCCCTTCCTCTTCCCAGAATTCTCATCTTCTCACTCCACTTATACTTCCTGCCTGGCTACTGGCCCATCAGCATTTTATTTATCAACCAATCAGAGCAACACATATTCACAGCATACAGAACAGTTAGGTATTTGTTTTATCACAACAACAGTAATCACAGCTAAGGTACCTTCAACTTGAAGTTGTCTGGTTTTTTTTTTTTTTTGTCATGCTATAAGATCATTATTTTTAAAAAATTCCTTTGTGCTCACGCATGTGTAGGTGTGTGTGTGGCCCTGTGCGCCACAGCATGCATGTGGAGGACAAAGGACAACTTTAAGAAATAGATTCTCTCTTTCCATGTTAATTCTGGAGATTAAATTTAGGTATCAGCCTTGCATTGTAGGATGTCAAATGCCTTTACTTGCTGAATCGTCTTGATGGCCCAAGAGGATTCATTTTTGACAGAGGTATTTCTATTCTCTGAGCATGATGACAAAAGTATGTTGCTTTGGTTTCATCCAGTATTAGTGATGTCTTCCCAGTCTCAATGTAATTTTTTTCCCTGTTTGTTAATAAGTAAGTTTGGGGAAAATACTTAAGACTGTGTAACTTTCACTTACTACTTTTAGTGTCTGACGATTTTACAACTTATCATTTTCTGTAAATTTATTGGTTAGTATTATACTGTAACAAATCAGTTTTTCATGTTTCTTTAAAAACTAAGTAGAATTAGCATCTAATTCAGCAATTACACTATTGAATATATATCAAAAGAAAGTTGAATGAATATGTCCAAGAGAGTTGTACCCCCATGTTCACTGTAGTACTACTATTCTCAGTAGCTAAGTATCTATCAAGTTATATGTCAACAATACATACATGATAGAATATGGTTCAGCCCTGAAAGTCAAGTTCTTTGAAACAACATGGATGGAACTGGAGGTTTGTATGTAAAATGATTTTGGTATTGAACACTAAGTACTGCATGATCTTACATACAGTTGAAATTTAAAAACATTGATCTCTTGGTTTAGAGTAGACTTGTGATTACTAGAGGATAGGAAGAGGAGGGAGATGGAATAATGAGACACATTAATAAATGAGTACTAAGTAAGGTGTAGTTAGGGGCATTAAGCTCTGGTGTGCTGTAGCACAAGAGATTGACTTTAGATAATATATTACACATTTAAAAAGGCTAGAACAAAATAGTTTTAAAATGAACCATGGAGAAATGGTTTATTTTTTATTATTTATTTATTTTTAAGATTTATTTATTTATTATGTATACAGCATGTATGACTGCAGGCCAGAAGAGGGCACCAGGTCTGATTACGGATGGTTGTGAACCACCATGTGGTTGCTGGGAATTGAACTCAGGACCTCTGGAAGAGCAGTCAGTGCTCTTAACCTCTGAGCCATCTCTCCAGCCCCCCCCCCCTTTTTTTTTTTTTTTTTTTGGTTTTTCGAGACAGGGTTTCTCTGTGTAGCTTTGCGCCTTTCCTGGGACTCACTTGGTAGCCCAGGCTGGCCTCGAACTCACATAGATCCGCCCGGCTCTGCCTCCCGAGTGCTGGGATTAAAAGCATGCGCCACCACCACCCTGCTGAGAAATGGTTTATGTTTGAAGAGTTAGTTTATGCTGAACTTGATTTAAACTTTATGCGATGTACTTATATATTGAAACATCCTGCATATATGTAGGTCTTGGTCATCTTGCCTTTTACTTTAAATCGTTATGGACTTGTGAATATTTTTTATTTCATGAGCTATATAATCCATTGCTGTAGTTATTTTGAAACCTAAGTTACCCATTCAGTTAGAAGAATCCTAATCAAGCATAGTTTACTGTTCTAACATTTATTAATCAACTATTCAGTATTGTGTTTTTAGAACTGTATTTGTGTAACTTATCCATGAGAAATATACTCTTATTTGTTAATAGAATGCAGGTATGTTTAATTTATCCTACGTAATCTTGACCAGAAACTTAGTATATGGTTTAGAATTTTAAAAAAGGAAAGCAGTAGGCCACACCTGACAGTAAACCAGGTAGGCTGCCCTCAGACCTTCTCCTGTCTCTCTGTTCACCTAGACCCAATCCCACAGTCTCATCCCTAGCTCTGCAACAGAGCACTAGATGCAGCCTTCTCTCCTACTGTGGATCCCACAGACCATCCCCCTGCTAACCTCCCTGCCCTGCTCATCCCTGTATACCAGAACCCAACTCCACCAGGCACCCCCTGCTAAGCCAAGGTCCTCTCCTTCCAGGGCAACAAGTAGGCTGAAGGCAGACCCACACTTCTCCTACTGCTCCTGAGGTCCAGTTCCCCAGCCCCAGTCTCATTCCTGCCTCTGTAGCTGGAAACCTGCTGTGGTCTCACTTTATTTTCTGACGCCATCCCCAACAGATCACAAAGACCTTTTCTTCCAATTTTCCTTTCCCCAACTCATCCCAGTATCCCAGCCTCCAACACCAGCAGGCTTTCCCTGTGAACACATCAGATGAACAGGCCAGGGAAACAAGCAACATTCAGATATCACACTTTCTGAAAATCCAGAGAGGAAATAGAAACCAAGGAACAAAACACCCACCCAACAAAGACAAATTCAGAAATCAGCACGTAGACCTTTAAATCATTCAAACCCAGATGCTAAGACCACAGTGGAAAAACACAGTCAACAACAGCCAGGGTGTTATATCTCCATTAAAGCCCAGCTATTCCACCACAGCAGGCTACAAATATTCTAGCACAGCTGGAAAGCACAAGAAAAAGACCTTAAAACAACCTTTATGAATATGATACAGGTCCTTTAAGAAAAAATTAATGAATCTCTTAAAGAAATCCAGGAAAACAGAAATAGTATTAAAAAAAAAATGAAACTGACCAAGAACTGAAAATGGAGATAGAAGCAATAAGAAAACCCAAACTGAACGAATTATGGAAATGGAATATTTAAGAATTTAAATAGGAACTACAGAGGCAAGTTTCATGAATATAATACAAGAGATGAAAGAATCTCAGGCGTTGAAGATCTATATAAGAACTGGATATATAAGTCAAAGAAAATGTTAAATAGGAAAAAAAAAACAAAACACCAAACTCCTGAAATAAAACATTCACGAAGTCTGGGACACTGTGAAAAGACCAAACCTAAGAATAGTAGGAATAGAGGAAGAAGAAACTCAGCTCAAAGGCTCAGAAAATATTTTCAACAAAATCAGAGAAGAGATTTTCCTAACCTGAAGAAGGAGATTCTTATAAAGGTACAAGAGGCATATAGAATACTAAATAGATTGGAGCAGAAAAGTAAACCCCCAAGAGAACATTAAAAGATTAAAGGGAAAAAGACCAAGTAACATATAAAGGCAGACCTAATAGAATTCCACCTGATTGATTCTCAGTGGAGACTCTTGAAATTCAGAAGGGATTTTGGCATGGACAGATGTGCTGCAGACTCTAAGAGACCACAGATGCCAGCCCAGACTACTATACCCAGGAAACATTTCAAAGACCATAGATGGAGAAAACACGATATTCCATGATGAAGCCAAATTAAGCAAGCTTTATCTACAAATCCAGGCCAATAGAAGGTGTTAGAATGTGAACTCTAACCTAAGGAGGATAACTATGCACATGGAAATACAGGAAACAAATAATCTCACACCAACAAAATAAAAAGAAGGGAAACACACACACACACACACAAACACACACACACACACACACACACACACACACACCACTACCACTACCACTACCACTACCACCCCACCACTACCACCAACTGGTCATTGGTATCTCTCAATATCAATGATCTCAATACCCCAGTAAAAAGACACAGTCTAAGAGAATAGATTCAAAAACATCATCCATCCTTATGCTGCATCCAAGAAACATGCTTCAAGTTCAAAGATAGACATTGCTTTGGAGTGAAGGGTTGGAAAAACATATTCCAAGCAAATGAACATAAGAACCAAGTTGGTATAGTCATTTTAATATCTAACAAAATAGACTTCAAGCCAAAACAAAAAGAAATGTGGAAGTACATACATATTCATCAAAGGTATCTACCAAGATGACATTTCAGTTGACATCTATGTCCCAAACAGAAAAGAAATGGAGAAATTTCATACAAGCAGCTTAACAGCACACCTGAAAGCACTAGAACACAAGGAAACAATCACACCCAAGAGGAGTAGACAACAAGGAATACCAAACTGAGGGCTGAAATCAATAAAATAGAAACAAAGAGAAAAATAGAGAGAACCAATGAAACAAAGAGTTGGTTCTTTGAGAAAATCAAGAAGATAGACAAGTTCTAATGCAAACTAACCAAAAGTTAGAGAGCGAATATCCAAATTAACAAAATCAGAAATCAAAGGGGGGGCATAACAAAACACAGAGGAACTGCAGAGAATCATAAGCATATACTTTAAAAACCTGTACTCTACCAAAATTGAAAATCTAAAATTGATAATTTTATTGGTAAGTACCACTTACCAATGTTAAACCAAGATCAGATAAGCAATTTAAATAGACACATAACTCCTAGTGGAATGGAAGTATTCTTTAAAAGTCTCCAAACCAAAAAAGATATCAGGGCCAGATGGTTTTAGTGCAGAATTCTACCAGACTTTCAAAGAAGAGTTAACACCATTAATCTTCAAATTATTCTACAAAATAGAAACAACAGAAACATTGCCAAATTAATTTGATGAGGCTATAGTTACACTGATACTCAAACCACATAAAGGCTCAAGAAAGACAGAGTATTATAGAAACAGTGGGAGCTTTGCCAAATTTATTTGATGAGACTCAGAATATTACAGACCAATTTCCTTATGAGCATAGATGTAAAAATACTAAATGAAATACTTGCAAATGGAATTCAAGAACACACCAAAAAGGTCATCCACCATGATCAAGTAGGCTTTATCTCAGAGATGCTGGGATGGTTCAATATATGAAAGTTAGTAAATGTAACCCACCATATAACAAATTAAAAGAAAAAGCAGACAGGATCTTCTTATTAGATGCAAAAAAAAGTGTTTGTCAAAATTCAGCAACTCTTTATGATGAAAGTCCTGAAGAGATTAGGGATACAAGAAACATACCTAAACCCAATAAAGGTAATTTGTAGCAAGCCTATCGTCATCATCAAATTAAATGGAGAGAAACTTAAAACAATTCCACTAAAATCAGGAATAAGACAAGGTTACTCTCTCCATATTTATTAAATATAGTACTTGAAGTTTTAACTAGAGCAATAAGACAGGGATATCAAGGGGATACAAATTAGAAAGGAAGAAGTCAAAGTATTTGCAGATGATCTGATAGTATACATAAGTGACTCTAAAAATTCTGCCATGGAACTCATACAACTGATAAACACTTTTAGAAAAATAGCTGGATACGAGATCAACTAAAAAAAAAATCAGTAGCCCTTCTGTATACAAAAGACAAACTGAGAAAGAAATCAGAGAAATATCACCTTTCACAATAGTTTCAAATAAGATAAAATATCTTGCTGTAACTCTAACCAAGCTAGTGAAAAACTTGTTAAAACTTCAAGTTTTTGAAGAAAGAAATTGAAGAAGATATCAGAAGATGGAAAGATCTATGCTCCCATAGATTGGTAGGATTAACATAGTAAATATGGCCATCCTATCAAAAGCAAACCATAGATTCAACACAATCCCCAGATTCAATGCAATTCCAATCAGAATTCTAAAAGAATTCTTTACAGACCTTGAAAGGATTATTCTCACCTTCAGATACAAAAACAAAAAAACCCAAGATAGGTAAAACAATCATGTTATTCATGAAGAACTAAGAACTCTTGAAGATTCCACCATTCCTAATATTATGTTGTATTGCAGAGTTATAGGTATGAGAACTGCATGCTATTGGTATGAAAACAGTCATGTTGATTAAGGGATGCCAATTGACCATGGAGATATGAATTTGCATATGTGTGGATACCTGATTTACCCGATTTGTGTTAAAGAAACCAGAAATGCACACTAGAAAACGTTTGCATGTAGAAGAATACAAATAGATCCATTTCTATCACACTGCACAAACTTTAGTCCAAGTGAATCAATCCTTAACATGAAAGAAGGTTCACTGAACCTGATTGAAGAGAAAATGGATAATAGCCTTGAACTCATTGGCACAGTAGAAGATTTTCTGAACAGAACACCAATTGTGCATCAACAGTTAGTAAATGGGACTTCATGAAACCGAGAAGACAACTGTAAGAGAATGGACACTGTCCGTTAGACAAAGTGGCAGCCTACAGAATGGGAAAAGATCTTCACCTGTCCACATCTGACAGAGGACTAATATCCAAAAGATATAAAGATCTCAAGAAACTAGATATCAAAAAGCCAAACAATCTAATTGAAAAATGGAGAACAGTTCTAAACAGAGAATTCTCAATAGAGGAATCTCAAATGGCTGAGAAACACTTAAACAAATGTTCGATATCCTTAGCTACTAGTGAAATTCAAATGAAAACTACTTTGAGATTCCATGTTACACTTGTCATAATGGCTAATATCAATAAAGTAAGTGATAACTCATGCTGTTGAGAAAGTGGAACAAGGCCTCCATTGCTGGTGGGAGTGTAAACTTTTACAGCTACTTTGGAAATCATTATGGTGGTTCCTCAGAAAATTGGGAATTGATCTATCTCAAGATCCAACTATACTTCTCTTGGGCATATATCCAAAGGATGCTCCATCCTACTAAAAAGACACTTGCTCAGCTATGTTCATAGTGGCTTCATTCATAATAATCAGAAACTGAAAACAACTTATATGTCCCTCAACTAAAGAATGGATAAAGAAAATGTGGTAAAATCACACAATGGAGTTCTACTCAGCTGTTAACAAAACATGACTTCATGAAATTTGAAGGAAGTAGATGGAACTAAAAAAAAAATTATCTTGAGTGAGATAGCCCAGACCAAGAAAGATAAATACTCCATGTATTCACTTATAAGGGGATATTAACCATTAAGTAAATGATAACCAAGATAGAATCAGTAGACCTAGAGAGCTTTGATAAAAAAGAGTGGTCTCAGGGAATGATGGGACCTTCCTGAGGAGGAGGAAATCAAATAAGTTTTATGAGTGGACTGGGGGCATGTGGGGACAGACAGGATTGTGGTCAATTGGGAAGGAGTAGATGGGGTGAGGGAGATATTGGGGGGAAAGGTGATTGGAGTTGCGGCAGCATTTGTGGCTTGGCATGGAAGCCTAGTGCAGTGGAAACTTCCTGGAATTTATATGAAGGTGATCCTTGCCATCTTTTGTAGCTAGGTGAGGTTTCCAGTGGTAGGACTGTTTTGCATTCAAGTGAATTGTTGGCCAAGAGGGTCCCATGAAAATTGCCAAACATTCAAGGCTGTTGACAAGACAATTGGTTGCTCTCTACAAATTGAATGAAGGGCTCATTGTGTAGAACAACCTCTACACAACTCATTGAACATGGAAAATTTGAGCTGGTGCCTACATGGAGCCCTCATCCCTATGTTCTAGACTGTTTGGTGTGGGAGGGTCCTTTGCAGGCTACCAAAAGAAAAACATGAACACCAATCCAGACACAAAACCTTTGACCTACAGTCTATCCTGGCAGCAAAATAGGTTAGGGCAATTGTGGCACAGATCTCATGGGAGTAGTCAATCAATGTCTGATGTGAACTAAGGCCCACTCCATATAGGTAAGACACATATGAGCTCACAGAGACTGAAGCATCAAGCACTGGGCATACATGCTTCTGCTGGTCATGCATTCTGTTCCTAGGGGTAATTCATTTCATACAATCCTCTGTATATATATTATAGCAGTTAGCATAGTATTTATATGGGACTCCTGACTGTGAAAATGTCTGGGTTCCTGACTCTTGTGCCTGCTCTTGGGACTCTTTTCCTCCTGTTGGGTTGTCGTGTCCAGCTTCAACATAATGTTTTTTCCTTCATCTTATATTTTATTTTCTCATGTTTGGTTGTTATCTCTTTGAAGCCTGTTCTTTTCTCATGAGAAACAGAAAGGAAGTGGATCCTGAGGTGAGGGAAGTTGGGGAGGACCTAGGAGGATTAGAGGTGAGAAAGTATAATCAGGGTATATTGTATGAGAAAACAATCCATTTTCATTAAAAGAAAAAAGTTAAAATTATATAAAAATAAAATTTCAAATAAGCTTTCTGTAGTTGGAAGTTTTTCTGTGTCTTGCCTGGTCCATAGCAGCTCAGACCCAAATAAACACACAGAGGCTCATATTAATTATAATTGCACAGCCATTTGCTCAGGCTTATTACTGACTAGCTTTTATGTAGCTGGAAGTTTTCCTGTGTCCCGCCAGGTCCACATCTGCTCAGATGCAAGTAAACACACAAAGAGCTTATATTAATTGAAACTGCTCAGCCATTAGCTCAAGCCTACCACTGACTAGCTTTTACACTTAAACTCAGCCCATATCTGTTAATCTATATGTTGCCATGTATTCCATGGCATTGCCTGTGTGCTAATACATGCTGCTCCCTGGTTAGCAGGCTGATGTCTCCTGACTCACCTTCTGCTTCCCAGAATTCTCATTATCTGCTTGTCCCACCTATACTTCCTGCCTGGCTACTGGCCAATCAGAGTTTTATTAAACCAGTGTACAAAAGCACTATCCAACAGCACTCTTACATTTAAATTAATTCTTATCTATGTTCAGCCACATGGCTTGGTACCTTTTCTCATTTCTGCCTTGTCGTCTTGCTTCCTATGTCTTGCTGGTGACTCCTGACTCAGCCTTCCTCTTCCCAGCATTTTCCTTTTCTGCTAGCCCCACCTACACTTCCTTCCTGGCTACTGTCCAATCAGCATTTTATTTATCAACCAATCAGAGAAACATATATTCACAACATACAGAACGACATCCCACAGCATTTCCCCTTTTCTGTATAATCAAAAAGGAAGGTTTTTACTTTAAAATAGTTACTATATCTAGTCTCTTTGTATTTGGCAAAATTAAAGAAAATATTCTATCTATCCTATATTGTGAGTCTAATGTTTCATATCTAATTTATCTTTTATCATAACCAAGGAAAATTATAACTATCTAGTCTTCAACTTAATCAACGACCTCAGAAGGATATAATATTAAGTAAACAGAAAATGCATTGTAAGCAACTTCCAAAATTCTGGAAAGACAGACAGCTGCCTGCCTAGATAGTCATCCAAAATTCCTCTGCAACATTGGGGCATCCATCTTCAGCCCATAGGCCTAGTCTCTCAGTCACTTCTCTCTGTGTCCTGTAGAATGTTTGGCAGTTTCTTCTGCGAAGGAGGAACTGAAGGACCATCTCACCTGCAAAGTTCAGTTGTCACTTTCTTATTGGTCCTGCATGTCCAGTTGATACAACTTTTTGTCAAGCAGTCCAGGCAAGAACAGTTACTTGCCCAAATGGCTGTTTTGCCAAGAAGAAGATAAACTCCATATGGAATGTCTTTGATGTCCATCCTCCTCTTTGAAGTAAATCAATGCTGCCAGGAGCAGATGTGTCTCACTGTCCAGGAACGTCTAAGTGTTGAAAATGTTTTAAATGCCATATTCTGTAGGTCCTTAAAGTGTTTGAAGATTACCTACCTAATTGAAATATATCTATGTATACCTAGAAAACTTAGCTAATGTGACTATATATTTGATTATCATAGATGACTAATTATTAATCTGTATTTCTCAACTATACATTATAATTTCAAATGAGTTACACAAACAAAATACTTTAAACAAGAGAGTCGAAATATACATATAGTACAACAAAATTAAATTTGTATCAAACTAAAATCCATAGCAATATAAAATATTTAAAGCATGTTGTTGCTCTTTAAAAGTAGATTGAGTAATCTTTCCTTTTATCCTATCATATCTATATCATATATTTCTATATCATATCCCTTTTTCCTTTTTTTGAAAGAGATTGACTATGACCAATAACCTAAACAAAGACAAACATCCATAATCCATTTTTAGGGAATGTTGGTATAGTTTTCCAGGCTACTTTCTGCTGATAGAGGTCACTGTATTCTTATGGGGATCCTTA
Source organism: Peromyscus maniculatus bairdii (assembly GCF_049852395.1). NCBI lineage: Eukaryota > Metazoa > Chordata > Mammalia > Rodentia > Cricetidae > Peromyscus > Peromyscus maniculatus. The sequence continues at coordinate 57,756,541 of NC_134866.1, forward strand.
GAAAATGAAGAATTATGGTCAAGTCTTGACTATAATAGTCTGTGACGTTCTATTCTCTGAGTCAGTTGCCTTGAAGCTGTTCTAGATGTCTGGAGACCTCTCAGGGGTCTTCCTTGATCAAACCATATTAGTCTGCAAGTAATTCATAAGTTCTCATCTTCTGTGGAAAGAAAAGGAGAATCTCTATTCCAAAGCAACGTATCCTTAGGCATAAATTTTGAAGTAAAGATATTTTTAAAATATACATATTGATTTAACTCAGCAGCCTTTACAATCAAATGTCTCTTAATAGTTAAATATCCCAAAGACAATATAATCCAGATTCTCTGTGTAATATCCATCTTCATGTGCCTTATTTTTTATATTACTTTTACTGCCTCTTTAAAGACTTTAATTTTTAAAACTTTCTATTTTTTTACATAACTGTCTATATTTCTTTTCCTCTCTCTTCCAAACCTACATACATTTTTACATATGCTGTAAATCATTTAAAGTTTTATTCCATCTGAATCTGTCTTACTGTGAATCTATTGCTTTAAACTGCAGCATGACTAGGACTGAAATGGCAGCTTTGGCTGCTGACTCTGCCCACCTCATCTTTCCAACATGGTGGAATGACAATTACTGCCAGCTCTGAGGGAACCATGCTCATCATTGACTCTGTTAAACAGTGTGTCTATGTTTCCATCCAGCAACATGTAGACCAAAACCCTTTTCTTTCTTTCCTTTTTTTTTTTTGTCTATACTAGCAAAAGCTATATCCACTATCCACCATGCACCAGGCTGTACGGCTTGCAGAAGCCACTGTGCACAGTGGCAGGAATCCGCCATGCTGCACTCAAGCCCATATGCTGTGAACCTACCATACTGTAGCTCAAGTCTGCACTTCATGGTGTCTCTGTACCTTGGCATCTCTATATCTTGACCCACATGAAATATGAAGTAGAAGGCTGTTTTTGGCTCCATTATTGTGTGTTTAGAAGCCTTTTAAAAACTCTTTTAGTCCATATGGAAATTCAAGAGCCCCAAGTTGGTATACCAAATGTAGCCAGAAAATTTCCTGTGTCCCAGCTGGCTGGCGATTGGGACAGATCTCTCCTACTTGTGTCCCAAAGCTGCTTAGTCCCAAATAAACACACAGAGGCTTATGTTAATTATAACTCCTCAGCCATTTGCTCAGGCTCATTACTGACTAGCTCTTACACTTAAATTAACTCATACTTCACATCTTTGTTTAGCCACATAGCTTTGTACCTTTTCTCAGTTCTGCCTTGTCATCTTGCTTCCTCTGTGTCTGGCTGGTGACTCTTGACTCAGCCTTCCTCTTCCCAGCATTCTCCTTTTCTGCTAGCCCCACCTACACTTTCTTCCTCGCTACTGGCCAATCAGCGTTTTATTTATCAATCAATCAGAGCAACACATATTCACAACACACAGAACAACATCCCACAGCAGGTTTCTATAGAACATGAAAGCTTATGGACATTATTAAGTGAAAAACTCAGTGACTACCAGACAAAAGAGGTGGAAGGTTGTAAGAGCCAAGGTTGGGGAGAAACTGAGTGAGACAGTGTCTTCTGGACATGACAGGGCTCCTGTTGTCAACACTCAGCAGTTATGGTCGTTTGTACAAGATCTAGCCAGTCAGCACTGAAACATAGGGTCCTACCACTAACTGATGAGCTGTCGGTAGTTGATGGCTTCAGTGGAGAGACGGATTTTTGCAAGCGTGTGATCTCTGATAAATTGACCATGCTCCCTGCTGTGACTGGTTTTTCACCAGGAGCAGGTTGTCAGCCCACAATGCACACAGTGTATAAATTATATTTAAAATGTGGATATTACGTGGCAGGGGGACGAGCGATGGTGGTTGATCAAATACAACATTGTGTGTGTGTATCAAATTATAAACATACTAAATTTTAAAAAATTCTTCTGTTAAACCAGTGTAAGCAGGATCATAGTCAACTGAGAATCAGCTTGGAGATTCTGAAATTTAAAGAAGGTATTAAACATTTTTCCAAACATACAATCAAAATAGCCAAACAAAACATTAATAATACTTATTTTTCATCTAATACAAATATATAAAATATCTTCCATCAAATGCTGCTGAAGAAGCAGCAGAACCTTGAGAAATACACCTTTTGTTTGCCTCAGAAAAGTAATGCATACCACACTGTAGAAGTTTATAAAATTTTTACAAAACATTGTTGTAATATTACAGTACTAGCTTTAATATTTCATTAACTAGGGCTGGAGAGATGGCTCAGGGGTTAAAACCACTGGCTGCTCTTCCAGAGGTCTTGAGTTCAATTCTCAGCACCCATATGATGGCTCACAACCATCTGTAATGACATCTGGTGCTCTCTTCTGGCCTGTAGGGATACATAGAGGCAGAACACTGTATATGTAATAAATAAATAAATAAATAAATAAATAAATAAATAAATAAAATTAAGGAAGGAAGGAAGGAAGGAAGGAAGAAAGAATTCATTAACTAACGGAGAGCCTACGTGGGTAGTTTCCTCATCATCTTTTCAGTCTACAAGATACACTATAGGCAAAGTATTTCTTCAGTCCTCAGCATTCATACAGTGAACTGCATGAGGTCAATGAGGGGTATTATTGCATTAGCACTTACATGCAGAGTAGTTCCCAAAGTTGGTGACAACTTGGCTTTAGAAGTAATGCTTCAGAAGTATGTCCTTGGAAGGCTAGAAACAAACAATACCTGCAGTTGTAACACATCTTATCAAAATCATGTAATCACTTAGGAATTGTCTCAGTGAAAAGAAAAAAGTAGCCCCCAAGTATGAAGCAGTTCTGAAAACAAGGAAAAATGTAACTTAAGGTACCTCATGTGAGACATACACAAATGCAAGGAATGTTGAATTGCACATAGTTCTTACCTGACACAGTAAAGTAGTTTATCAATTAACATCAGAGTGAAATAGTATCAAGAAACAAAATTACACCTGAGTATTTCAGAATTTACAAACTATTTTCCATTGAGTTCATTTTCTGTTGTCACCTACTGCTGAGCATGCAGCTTGTTCCTAACTCATTTCCATGGTGAGACGTCCTTGGAAGAAACTGAATTTTCTCTGCAAGTGGTTATTAATTTGAGATAGCTTTTGGATTAGGGTGGGGCCATGTGTCCACTTCTCTTTTCAATTCTGGGGCTTCCATGTGGTGCAGGCCCTGTGCACACTGCCTCAGTCTCTGTGAGTTCATGTGTGCACCAATCCTGGTAATTTAGAGGGCCTTGTTTTCTTAGTGTCCTCCATCCCCTTTAACTCTTACACTGTTTCTGCCTCCTCTCCCATGGGGGTTTCCTGAGCTCTGAGGGGAGGGATTTGATGAAGACATTCCAATTAGGGCTGAGTGTTCCACGGTCTTTCACTATCTGCATAATGTCTGGCTGTGGGTCTCTGTATTTGTTCCCGTCTGCTGTATGAGGAGGCTTCTCTGATGATGGCTGAGGAAGGTACTGATCTATGAGTATAGCAGAACGTCCTTAGGGGTCATTATTTTGCTACTTTTTTTTTTTTTTTGTCTATTCGTTTGCTTGCTTGTTTTTTTGTTTTTGTTTGGTTGATCTTTTTGTTCTTTGTTTTGTTTGTTTGAGAACAGTAGTATTTGGTTTTACCATAGGTCTATGGGCTATCTAGGTTTAGGTTCTTGGTCACCCAAGCAGTGATTTTAATGGGTTCATCTTGTGGAGTGAGGCTTAAATTTAACCAGATATTGGGTAGTCACTCTCACAAGTTTATGCGTTGGACTAGTATATCTTGCAGGCACTATAGCATTGTGAATGAAAGAGTTTGTGGCTGGGCTGGTGTTTCTGTTTCTGCTTTGCTATCAGTTTACTGTCCTATACCAAAGTTGCTAGAACATAGAAGTGGTGGTTGTACAGACATCTGTTTGACTTCAGCATGTTCAATGAGTTGTGTAGTTGTTGTTTTCAGCATGGGGTCTTGCTGTTAGTTTGTGAAGATCAATCTGTAGTCTTGGCAACAGCCTGGGATGTTTGGCAGTTCTCCTGGGACCCTCATTGGCCAATATTTCAATTAAATGTAACCAAATCCTGGTACTGGAAGTTTCATCTCGTGCCAAGAGGTGGCCATTTGCGGCTCATTATTGGCAATTTCATTTAGATTACCTTCATATATGTACATATTTTATGAAGCTTCTACTCTATTAGGCTTCCATACCATCTCTCAGATGCCCTTAGCTATCTCTCCCCATATTCCCACCCTTGTCTCCTTCTTCCCTCCTTCTCTCACTTGATTCTCCTGTTCCAGCCCCCCCCCATCCGTAAGTATTTTTCTAGTTCCCATTCCTATGGAGATCTACTAGGTCTACCCTAGTCCCTTATTCCATACCTAACCTCTGTGGTTCTATGGATTGTAGCTTGGTTATCATTGACTTAACAGCTAATATCCATATATAAGTGAATACATACCATACTTGTCTTTCTGTATGTGTGTGTGTGTTGGAGTCTGGAATAGCTCATTCAGGATGATATTTTCCTGGTTCCATCCATTTACCTGCATGGTTTCATTTTTTTAAATTGCTGAGTAATACTCCACTGTATACATGTACCGTATTTTATTGTCCATTCATTTATTGAACAATATGTTGGTTGTTTCCAATTCCTTGCTATTATCAACAAATCAACAATGAACATTGTTGAACAAGTATCGCTGGTAGGATGAAGTGTCCTTTGTGTAGATGCCCAAGAGTGGCATATCTGGATCTTGAGGTAGCTGAATTCCCATCTTTCTGAGGAACCACCACACTGATTTCCAAAGAGGCTGTACAAGTTCACACTCCCACCAGCAGCGGAGGAGTGTTCCCCTTAGGCCACATCACTTTACCATATAAAATGTGAACAGTGGGTCACTAGTGTGTCTCAGTGAGTCAAGCCACTTGCGCCCAACCGTAGTGAACTGAGTTCAGTCCTCGGCACTCACGTGGAAAGGAGAGAATTGACTCCTGTAAGTTATCCTCTGACCTCCATGCATGCACTTTGGGTAAGCATGTATCTATATACAAACATGCATACATGTATACCCAATAAATAAAACATAATTTACAATTTTGCCAAAATTTTAAAATGACAATAAAGACATAGATGTTAGAAGTTACATGTAAATAGTCATTCTAACATTATAAGCTTGCCACTAGAGAACAGTTTGAAAATGTATAATGTTTGAACCAGAAAGGCAGGAATAAAGAAAATTTAACTGTCAGACAGTAGAGAAACCCAGATATGACTGACTAGTTCTGTTTCTACAGGCACTCTATAGGCTGGGGTAAAAGGATCATCCAAGTGCAGGAGTTTGAGTATAGCCTAGGGAACATTGTTAGGAGGAAAAAACAAACAATGCCCCCCAAACAGCATCATAAATGGAACTCAAAAAAAGGTACAAAATAAAATCCAGTTCAATAGTTATAATACATTAGAGTAAACTTGGCAATAGAAACTAAAAGTAACAATATAAAATTTATACATGTGATTTATAAAAGACGTTTCTAAAACATAAAAGTAGGGAAAGTAGAAAGGAACGCTCACTAGTCATTGTGTGTGTGTGTGTGTGTGTGTGTGTGTGTGTGTGTGTGTGTGTGTGTGTTTAAAGAATGATTATTTGATTTAGTAGTTTACTTATGCTACAACAATTATTAACTTTTCCATACTTTTTTCAAAATTAATTAATTTATAAGAAGTTCAGTATGGAGAATTTTTATCTGTTTAACTTTTAGTACTTTTGAAAATAGTATATTATTCTGCTGTAATACTAAAACTGATTTGATTGAACCATAAATTCTTTGGTACTGAAGGAAAAAATTAAATTTTGTGAGTATTTCTAACCTACTGTTTTGAAGATAAACATGTTCTACCTCAAGTCATTACTCACACCTGGATCTCCTACCAATTGTGTGTTTTCTGTTATAGACAAGATGAATGTCACTCTTTAAAAATGTTATATAAGATTTTTAAATGCTATATAACTCTAAAAGTAATCTTTACTTAAATAGACTGATATTTTTATATGTACATAACTGAATAAGAGTGTCTGAGTATTACTAAATGAGTAATGTATTAGTTACTTTTCTCATGGCTGTGATCATGAGGGAGCTTTCAGGGCAGAAAGCTTCATTTTGAGTCTATGCAAGGGATACAGTTCATCACAGAAGGGAGGGTTGGGCGGTAAAGCTATGTCCTGCATACTGTGTCAGGAGGTTGTCTACTCACAGCTGTGGTGACCAGTGAGAAGTGTGGCCTCATCTGGTGCTTGTCCCTGTTATTTAGCCTGGGCCCCAATCTCACAGGACGACACACCCTGTGTTGAGCTCGTGTCTTCCCTTCTCACTTGGTCATTTGTAAATACTGGACACCCAGAGCTCTGACCCCTAGATGGTTATAAATCCAGTGAAGATTGATCTTCCAGATACATATTTTAATAAAGTGTGTTAGAAGTGAAGGCTGTTTTCTAAAATGTTAACTTCACATATAATAAAACTTCATACTAAACTTTATTTTGATAGCTATGTGATCAATTTAATTGATTTCATTTGATGTTGACATAAATATTTTGAATTGTTTCTAAAATGCTTCAAAGTTATTTTTAAATGTTTTAAAATTTTTTCTTAGGATTCCTTATTCCACATTTTCTGAACTCAGGTCATCTATTGAGTTAGATTTCTGTGATTTTCTTTGCAGAAAATACTGCATTTCATGAACACATTTAAATTTTTGGAATTTTCTCTTTGATTCAACTCATCCACTTTTATCCCACTGTCAAGATTTTCTTAGCATTTAGGAATCTTCTCTAGGAGATGCATTTGATGGTTGCAAGACTGATGTCAGTGTTTTATCGCTACACCAAAGTTATTATTTTATAATGAGCCCAATACAGTTCTGGTTTCACATAGTTATTAAGATTATTAAATACAATTGATATTGCTGTGAATCAGTCAAGCCAAGTTGACTTCATTGTTCTTCACCCCCAGTCTCCAAACAGTGAAAGGTCCCTTTTTAGAGTCTTATTTACAGCTGTTTCCCTTACCCTGCCCCAGTCTTGATTATGACTGGGTAGAGTGATTTCAGTGCTGCTTTTGGAGGAAAGGGCATCAGTGTTGGTGTCTACATTCTTAGAGCTCAAATTACAGGAAATTAGGAAGCACCAGACATAGGTGCTGGGAACCAAGCATGTGTCCCTTTGAGGGAAGTGCTGAAACCACTGAGCCGTCTCTCCAGCATCATTGGAGACATCTTTAACAAGCTCTTACCTGTTTGATAAGAATAAGAAATAAAAATATTTTGTTTTACATTCATATCTTGCTTCTCAGGTACAGTTTGCGTAGATCCAAACTTCTGACATTACTGGGTTTTTGCCCCCTCTTAATTATTTATTTATTTGTAATAAAAGTCTTTATTTCTCTCTCAGTTTTCAGAATAATTTTACAGGGTTCAGGATTTTTCATGGACAATTTCTACTTTTAAGTACTGTGTGTTCCACCTTGTTCCTATTTCTTGTTTAGCTTTTGTAGTTAAAATGTCCTCACACCCCACCCCCAGGATGTTTTTAAAATTCCATTTTTTGTTTTGTACACTATATGCAAAGACTGGGTATAGCTTTTATTTATTTATTTATTTATTTATTTATTTATTTATTTATTTATTTATTTATTTATTTTGCATTTGTCTGTCTTGTGGTCTGTGCACTCTCTGGATCTATTATGTGTGTCATAAATTTCTGTGAGCTATTGCTCTTTATTTCTTCAAGTTGTTCCTTATCATTTTGGAAAAGTTTCACCTTTTGCTTTTTTCCCAAAATGATGTGATATTTTGTCACCCCCCCCCCCATATTTAAAATTAAGTTTCCATTGACATATCTTTAAGATCACTAATTGGTTGTAATCAGTTTGCTAAGACCTCATTGAAGGCGTTCGCTTCATTTGTAGCCACTGTTCTACCTTTCCTTGTTTGTGTGTGTCTTCTTACACTACCCATTTCTTCTGGGGTGTTGTCTCGTTTTTCTAGCAAAGGTATTAGTGTACTGCTTACAGTTGTTTTTAACTCTCAGCTTGATAATTCTAGCATCCATGTCAAGATTGAGTCAGTTCTTATCCTGGTTCTATCTTCAGACTGGATAGTTCATGTTTGTTTTCTTTTTGTTCTGTTACGGTGCTTCTTGGCTTTTAGTATGATTGATAATTTTGTTGTTAAAAGTCCAATATTACGTATTGAGGTGGATTGATTAATAATGAGGCTTTGTATTTCTCTAGGTAGGAGGTAAGCAGTTGTATTATTTTTTCAGTGCTCTGTTTAAAACCTTTCAAAAGTAACTTAAGAAAGGAGAGGGTCCCTTTGATTCACTATGTGAAGGTACAGTACATCTCAGCAAAGGTGTGGACGGACAATGAGAGTAGGTGTAGCCGTGGGAATGGTGGTGTGAGGCTGGTCACGTTGTGTCTCTAGTCAGGAAGCAGGAGAGAGGTAGGAGCTGGCACTCAGCTTGTTTTCTCCTTTTATTCAGTCTGCGACCTTAGCCCATGGAATGTGCTTCCTGTATTTAGCACGGATGTTCTAACTTCAATTAAAACTCTCTAGAAACCCCCTCCCCGACACCTCCAGAGGTCTGGTTCCTAGGTGACTCTAAATCTGATCAAGTCCACTATCAAGACAAATTGTCGTATCTCAGATCTGTTGGCTACCATTGGGTTGTCTGAGGTGAGGTTTTGGCCTCTTTCCTCTCATATCTTTATGTCCATGGTCGTCTTTTAGTTCTTTAAGGGATACAGGTTAGGCATGTCCTTATAGACCAGTGAGGCTCTGCTAAAATAGTTTCCCTTGAAATTATGTCTTATTAAGAAAGTTAGAAAGCTGGAGAATATTTAAAATTTGCGGCTCCTCTCTCCCAGGAGAATCAGAAAGACTTATTTCTAAGTACATAGTGTACAGGGTTTCTTGAGGTAACTCAAGTTTGCCATCCCCACTTTTAGGCCAATTGAGCCTATTCTTAGCTTTGAAATCCAGACAGAGGCCCTAGAAAAGAGCCCATTAGAGTTTCAGAGATGTTTCCGCTCTGCTCCTGCTGCCATGAAAGATCTCTGCTGGGCCTTTGTCTCGGTGTGTTGGTTCTCCTCCGCTTCCTGCCCTTCTGCCCAGTGCTCAGGGAAGCTGTGTGTCCTATGTCCCCAGTCTCTGTTGGAGCCAAGAATGTTGATGGCTTTCAGTTTGTTCAGTATCTGTTTGAAATCTGTTTCTGAGGTCCCAAGTAACTACTTTTGACTCTTTATGTGCTAGGTGGAAACTGGATATTCCACCATTTATTAGAAAGAAGATACAAGTTTAGAGTATGTTTCGTCTCTTAATCCCTTTCTTCCCACCGTTAGACATAGTTTCCAGGTAATATTCAAACCTCAACAACATTCTAACAGTACTTCATCTTTTTAAAATGAATCTTTTCATTTTTTTTAAACCGCAGACTACAATCCTATGTAATCTGGAAAACAATGAGTGCATCCTGAATGCTTCCTTCCAAACCCTTGATTGAGCAAGTAGAAGAGGTGTTTTCAAACTGGAAATGTTTCTCTCTGCCCAACAATGTAGAGAGAATGGACACAGAGGAAAACTCATTTCTCACCTTAAAATATCCTGAATATTCAAAGAGGGCTGAAGCGCCATGACATTGTCCCAGGACCGACTAATGTAACGACAGGAATAGTGTTAGACTAGTGTGTTAAATAATGGTCCTCCGTCATGTTCAGAGGGAATTGTGCTGAGAAACTGTGTCCTTAAATGGTTGCCATGTGGTCTGTCTCTGAGAGGGCACCTAGAGTAAGAGGACAGTCTTCTCCAGTCTGCTCTTCCTATACTTGTGAAGACAGCAAGTAGTGAGCAAAGGAAAGTGGGCAAGCGAGGTAGTGTATTAGGGTTTCCTAGAGGGTTAGAGCCGGTAGAATGAATGTGTGTAGGACAGAGGACTTATTGGACTACCTTATAGGATAACAACAGTGGAACAGCAGAGAATCGGGGAGGTGTTCACTTCTCAACGACAGATGCTTCAGCAGTCTCATTCAGGTGCTGGAGTCATGGAGGATTCCTGGAGAGCTGGTGGTCATCGGTTACATTGTCATTCTGAAGACGAAGTATTTAATATTGACCACAGCAACAGGAAAGACAAACGTGCCAACAAGAGTGAGGGAAAGTGGGCATAAAGCAGTTTCCTTCTTCCACAGCCTTTTATGTGTGCTGCCAGAGAGGATGGACCCTCACAGAGAGTATGGAGAAAATCCCTCATAGAGGTTGCTAACAGCTTGGGTTTTAGTTGATTTCACATGGATTCAAGCTGACAACCAAAACTGTCCATCACAGGCAGTATTTCTCTCTTAGTGGATACATGGTTTTATTATGTGGTTTGATATAGTATAAGTTCCAGAGTAGACACTTGTCTTTGAGGCCAAATATAAGCAAATTTAGAATATTTGAATTATAATATCAAAATAAAGAATTATTTCTGGTTCTATAGTTTATATTGATATAAGGTTTAATTATCAAAAATCTTACCTTTTTCTCAAATTATGTCTCAGATATTTGCATGCAGATTTAATTTATTTTGTTGTCCCTTTGTGTATAACAATACGCTAAAGATTTCATGAGTGTCAAACCAGTAATTTTAGTTAATCTCAATTAAGTCATTTCTCTTGAAGTGATAGGCCACTGTATTATTGCTTCATATATGCTTTTAAATCTGAATTTACATGTTTTTGATGTTCTCTAGAGTGTATATTGTCACTGTCTTCCAGTGAAATTATAGGGAACATAGTATTAGCTATCATGTTAAGTAAAGAGATATGATTAGACTAGTAACTAGATAGTTTAGTTTAATGTGTTATAGGTTTTGAAATGACTGTTACCAGTCATTTTTCACATCTATGCAACTATTTCTGAGATAAAATGAATGTATGTATGTACATAAGACTTTTAACTTTGTTAAAGAAAGTGGGCTAAAGAATCTGTTTTAGATTAATGAATATGACACCAAAGCAATCAACATCTTAATGTTATTTAAAAAAACTCATTTTGTTTCAGAAAAATTGACATAGGTTGCCACTGAAATTAGTATGTGAGGTATTTTGACTATAGGAACTACAGATGTCTTCAGGAGGAGAAACACTCTTACAATGACCATTCAAACTGCCTATTAAATATTTGCTCCTATTCCAGGCCTACCTATCCTTGCTTATTGCCTACCAAATAAATCATATATTTCATATTGCTGCTCTAACAAATTATCATTAGTTTCATGGCTAGAAGCAATACAAATTTATTATCCTGTAATTCTGTGGGTCAGAAGTCCAGTAGGAGCTGCACCAGAGTGAAATGAAGGGAAGGATAGTCAGTTTTAGGCTGGGAAGAATTGGTGTCCTCCTGTTTTTGTGTTATTGGCATGGATGACACTGAACTCTCATGTTTGTATTGGCAGCCAACTACAGGTCCTCAGAGAACATAGCTCTTGGCCTGTGCTCTTCTTAACTTTCAAACCCAGCCAATCCAGTTGAGTCCTTCCTACCTGTCATATCTGCAACACATTATACTTCTTTAACTTTCCACTTTTATGAACATAAATGATTTGATTTGACCCACCTCGTTAATCCCAGTAAATCTTTTTCTCAAGGTCCTTAACAACAATGTATGTGCAGGTCTGTTACCATGTAACCTAACACATGCAAATGTTCAGGAGTTGGGATGTAGACATCTTTGTAGAGACCATGTTTCTTGACTCTCATAAACACAGCATTGATTGGATTGATTTTCCTTTTCTGCTCATAATACTTCTCATATACTTTTCTTTCTTGCTCAAATGGGTGTGAAGATTCCAATCCCTTGAGAAATTACATTAGCTATAACACCTATGGAGAAATTGTAGGAGGAACAGTTTCTAAAAACACTTCAAAGCTGCAAAATATTCATTTCCCAAGGAGAAAGTCTTAAGTGTTTTCTGTGAATTTGTAAAACTCATTCTAACCCTTCGTAGCCATCCACATAGCAGCAGAAAGTAGCACATTCCACTGCTTAGGAAGAGTCTGTGTGATACCAGAACTTTCAAAGGAGAAAATTTGAAGAGATAATTACTTAGAGCAATAACTTTCAATAGTTTATCAAAACAAATGTATCTTGATAGTGGATGATATTGAATCTTAATATTTTATTTATTTCTTCCTTAGATCATCACAAAATATGTCTATGAGCTCCTGGAAAAGGACTGCAATTTGCAAAAAATCTCTATTCCCGTAAGTTCAATTTTCAAAAGTATTTATCCCAAATAAAATGCTTTTTTCCATGTAAAATGGTTTTCAATCTAGGAGAAAATTTTTGTTGTGGGTTAAATGTGCTCCTGTGTTGCTGCTGGCAATTCACTGCCTGTAGGTAACCTTACTCTTTTGTACTAATTCTTACAAAGTAATGCTATCAATGTAAACAATGAACAGTGATGATTTCCAGTCTGTTTTTAACATGATGACAGAGAGGGTTCTCTTTCACCTTGTCTTCTTCCACCTGAATGTTTTTATTTGTTTCATATAAATCAGTGTGCTTCACATTGTAATAGGTATTCATTAACTCCTTAAGTATTGCTTGATTCTTTGAAACTTCTTTTCATTTAATTTCTTTCTCAATTTTATATTTTAATTAGGGTCTTGCCTGCATATATTTTTGTGCAACACATGCATTCCTGGTGCCCGCACAGGCCAGAAGAGAGCATCAGATTCCCTGGAGCTGGAGTTTGGACAGTTGTAACCATGTGTAGGTCTAGGGATCAAACCCTGGCTGTCTGGGACAGCCACCAGTGCTGCTCTTACCACTGAGACATCTCTTCAGCCCTTATTTCCACAAAAATGTTTCTTTTTCTCTGCATTCCCAAAGTCAGTCCTCTTTTTCAATACTGCTTCTTTCTTCTTTATTAGAGGACTGAGGAATTTTGCACCTTTTCTTTTGGAATTACAAAATTTTAAGTTGGGCACTGGTGGCTCACATCTTTTATCCCAGCACTGGGGAGGTAGACAGGTAGATCTTTGTGAGTTCAAGGCTAGCCTGGTCTAGAGAGCTAGTCCCACGACAAACAGGCCTATACAAAAAAAAACTCTGTCTCAAACAACCAAAAGGAAGAAAAAGTTTGGAATCTGTTCTTAGACTCAAATTCTAAACAGAACTTCTATCTTTTTTTGAGTTTATAATCTAATTACAGCATTGCTCTCTTCCCTTTCCTCCCTCCAGATACTCCAATATATGCAGACCCTTCTTTTTTTTTAATATATGGGTCCCTTTTTCCTAATTCTTATTGCATGCATATATGTATTTTTAATTTAAATCATGAAGTGCTAAGCTTTTAAAATGAAGAAGTGGTCATCATACATGTAAAATGTTGATTGGTGTAGATCAGATAAATTTTGCTCTTCCTGACAACTCTTTCATTTTATGATTTAAGAGTCCAGATGACAATGAAATTGACTTATTTAATATATAAACCTTTGCACATAGGTAATTTCTGTGAACTTTCACATAGGATTTTTAGATATCTTGGGTCATGTTATTAGGGAGTTTGAATATATCTTAATTGTTTAGATTCTCATCTTTGATTGCATAGTCCTACTAAAAACTATTTTTTATTTAATTTTCTAAATATAACCTCTAGTGATCAATAATAATGTTATTCATTCTTTGATTCACTCAGCTCAGTAAGTGCTTATTGAAGTTAGCTCTTTAAGTTGTAAACACTCTTCGTACTTGTAATGTAATAATAAAGAAAACATTATTACATGCCATAGATAAGCCATATCTTGTTCTAGTTTGAAACAGCTTCTTTTAGAAAAGCACGGAAGCCTAAATTTTAGCATCTTTGTGACAGTCATTATGGCTATCCTGTGGGGAGTCAGAATTCTCAACTTCAGGCGTACTTTCTTATTCTGTAAAAACTGTACATGGAAGTTGCCTACCTCGGCACATGCCTTTAGTCCTAGAACTTAGTGGGTAGATGAGGACAGCCTGGTCTTCATATTGAGTTCCAGGCCTGCTGAGGCTACATGGTGAGTCTCAAAGTAAGCAAGCAAACAACCTGTGTACATTTGTTATTTGTGGAAGTTAAAGTAAGATTGTATCTCTTTATTCAGTTTCTGAAGAAGGACATTTAGACAGTGTTAATTTAATCCATTGTTACCATTGATATTTTTTCCTTTGACTGTAATATCTCTGGCTCTTTGGAAACCTTTAATCATACTTTGGTCTTTAGATTTAAAGCACAAATCACAATTGCCTTTGTCATTGAGAGTGTTTTATGATGGAACTTCATTAATTTTCTATAAAGAAAACATGAAATTAGAGAACTTTGTTTTATAAATTTGAAATTCTCTTTTTAAATTTAGTGTACAAATTAAGTTTAGAGAAATTCATGTTATATAAGACATGAAATTAGCAATGTGTTTATTTTTGCTTAATAATTTTCCCTTTGTAAATTAAAAAATGCTGTCTTTTCTAAATGGTCACGTTACATAATGTGGCAGCATTTTGGGAAACACGTGATTGACAGTCAATGTCAGGATCATGCTTATGTTCTGCTCAAGCATAGGATAATAAGCAGAAAATGTTCTCACTTGCGGCATCTCCACACCATGTAGGCTGTTAGAGTTGTATGTTACCTTAATGACTTCTCTATAAAAATTTCATCTTGTTTAAGTGAAACACCACTGTTTGTTGTTTAACAATTCCTCAGTGAATTGCTAAACACTAAAAATTATTCAGTGTAGCCTCACTGGTCTGGGGGCATGAAAATTCAAGTGTATTGGAATTGGCTTTTGTGTTTTGTTTTTAAAAGGCTTAGCTCAGTTGCTTGCCAGTGTTTGCAGGTAAACATCCTTGTTGTAGTCATTTCCAAACTGTTGAGATAGTGAGGAAAAACTATTTTATTCATGTAGATACTTTGCTATATAAATTTAGCACTAACTTACACAGAGCAAATGCATTTATCATGTTCAGAGTCAGTTTTCTGCTTTACTGTGGTCAGTGCCGCCCAATGACTCGCTCACATATCACTCTTGCCATTTCATTACTGGCATTTCTTTGTGCTTTGTTTGTCTTCATTGTTGTCTTTTCTACTTTGAATTTCACACATTTTCAATCAGCTTTCCAACTGCTTAAGTAGTTTGTTCATGGCCTCCTTCATCTTTAATCTCAAAAGTTCTTGAGTTGAATTAATAGTTTGTTTTTTTTTCTTCAAAAATAATTGTTCCTCTAGTTGTAAAGACATTATGCTGGAATTCAAAGGAGTAATTTTCCATTGCTTAAAATGTTGATTGAGATCTGGGGGTGGTGGTAACTTTTTATTATCCTTGCACATGGAGTTGGAGTCAGGGGGATTAAGAAAGAGTTCAGGGTTGTCTTCTATTCTGTGGCAAGCTTGAGGCCAGTCTAGCTACACAAGACCCTACCTCAGACAAGCATGACAATTGTACTGTTGGGGAACTTGGTTTATCAAGGGCTTCTTTGTGACTGTCAGCTTGGAACTTTCCATTCGATCCTGGTGGGCTCACCTGGGGGTCTACAGCTGCAGATAATGGCTGCCTCTCTCCACAATCCACCAGTATTAAATGCTTCTATAGGTAGCAATGGGACACCATGAGCCTCCACCCCATGTACATGATTAAGTCACATGTCCAGACTTGTGTAGGATCAGAGGAGACGGCCTCAGCTGTTGTGGGATTATGATTGCTGTGGCTGTGTCATTTTCAGAAGATAGTATTTCACACTTGCCTTCTGGCTCGTATATTCCTGTTTCACCTCTGCAATGTTTCCTGAAACTTAGATAGGGTGGCACCAATACTCTGTTTAGGGCTGAGCAATCAGCTGCCACTTATTCTCAAACCTAGAGCATCTAGGAGTTTATGCATTCACTGCTATTCATTGCAAAGAGAAGCTTCTCTGATTAAGGTGGAGAATGGTATTTGTCTGAGGGTATACATAGTTATAAGGCAGTGGGAGGCCATGTCAGTATAGCTACACAACAATAGTAAGTTCCTCCCCATCCTCCAAGGCCTCAGACCCTCCCAGCCTCCGTCTTTTTGAATTACTGGGCATGAATCTCCTCCTGTGGAGGAGAACCCAGATCCAATCAGAGACTGGTTGGTCATTCCAATAACAGATGTGCCGCCATTGCACCGGTGGACATATCTTGCCTAGCAGGTCAGCACTAGAGTTTGTAGGGCTCCTATCTTGTTAGGATGGTTAATGCCATTTCCTCCCCAGGAGCTTTCACAGTGCCTTTCAGGATTCTGAAAGCTAGGCAGCAGGGAAGAAGCTTCCGGTTCATTTCTTTCTTGGTCAGTCTGTTTTGTAATGAGTGTTGTGTCCTGTCTTCAGCGATAGGGCATTATTAATTAGTTCTTGTGGATAACTAAGAGGAACCTGTATGGTTTTCAGGGTCTCCAAGGACTTTCCTGACCAATAATTCATAAGGAAGTATTTCACATCTGTCACTGGCAATTTTGTTTAACAACCCTGGGCTTTTATGGACATTATGTGACTATGCAGAGCATCTCCTTCTAGTTCTTTCAAAAATATTATAAGCCTTTATACACTAATTAAAAGTTATTTCCATGTGGGTTTTCATATCCCTTTCACTTTGTTTAATTTTGCTCCCTTACCCTATCATCTCCACCATCCTCCACCCTTCCCTGCCAAAACATTCCCACTCTCTGATGCTCCCTCTCTGCTTCTGCTTTATCATTTATGTTCTGCTGTCCCTTCCTCCCTTAAGGAATCCCCTGTTCTGCTGTCCTTGTCTAGTTTTCTTATTTCTAAGGTATTTAAAAACATAATCTAAAGATCAATGCTAGGATCTCCATATGAGAGAGAACGTGTGGCATTGTCCTTCTATGCCTGGGTTGTCTCACTCAGTATATATTTTTTCCAGTTCTATCCATTTACCTACAAATCTTATTTTTCTTTAGAGGTGAATAAAATTCCATTGTGTATACATACCATATTTTAGTTATTCTAGGCCGATTCCATTTCCTAGCTGTTGTGAATAGGGCAGCACTAGCATGGTGAGCCAACATCCCACCATGTAGTAGGATATAGAATTCTTTTAACTACATACCCAGGACTGTTATAGCTTGGTCATATGTTAGTTCTATTTCTAGCTTTTTTTTTTTTTTTTAACTTCTAGTGTGGCTGTACCAGTTTGAATTCCAATTGACAGTGAATAAGTATTGTTGACCACATCCTTTACAGCATTTGTTGATATTTGCTTTCTTAATAATAACCATTCTGACTGGCATGAGATAGAATTGACAATAGTTTTAATTTGCATGTCCCTGATGGCTATTGATGTTTAACACATTTAAAAATATTTATCAGTCATTTTTAATGTCTTTTTTTGAGAACTCTTTATTTGGATCTCTAGTCCATTTTAAAATTTTATTGTTATGTTATATTTAGAATTTCTTTAGTTTTTGTGTATTATAGATTTTTAATACTCTGAATTTTTTAAATTTTTTGCATCTAAAGGATATCACCAATAGTAAGATTCCATATTTCAAAAGTTTGTTCTTTATTTACTGAGTACCTATAAGATGCTAGACCCTGTTCTAGACTGAGAATGTAGCTGAATATAAATTATAAAATATTACTTCTTAGGATTACATTGTAGTGGAGAGAGCAGAGGATGAATGAGTACACACACACACACACACACACACACACACGCGTGTGTGCACACACACACACATCTATCATCTATTTGACTGTCTGTCTGTCTATCTATCTATCTATCTATCTATCTATCTATCTATCTATCTATCTATCTATCTATCTATCTATCTATCGCTCTGTGAATAAATGAATGCATTGTGTTTGATTGCCATATGTGTTATGAAGCAGAATAAGACAGTGAAAGGGACTAGAGAACTCATGGTGAAATGTTTGAATGTTAATTGTAGACACGAAAGGCTTTGCTGAGCACTAGTAACCATTCTTAAACTCAGCCCATGCTATTCCTACTAATTCAGTTGCTTTTTGTGTTCTGTTTACACAAATAGCAGAATTAGGTAATGAGATCAATATTGCTTTAAAAGTAAAGTAGGTTTATTTTTCTATTCCTGTGCATTGTGAATAACTGGGAAAATTTAGATTTTTAAATTTTACATTGAATTCCAACATTTTGTGGAATAGAATGTGTGTGTGGTTCTAACTTTGATAAGTGTATGAAGATACATTGTTGCTGGAGTGACGAGCTGGTGCAGTATGAGCAAGAGATTGATCACTTATGTGTGTGGTTGTGGGTGGAGGACACATTCCTAGTTGTCAGTTCTGGTTTCAGCCTGGTTGTATATGGCTTTCATTCTGAGTACCAGACATTACTGTGTAGACCAGCACAGAGCTTGCTGTACATGTCATAAAAGGTTCAGAAATTGGCATTCCTTGATATTTCTTGTATTTTTGAAATCTAGCTGAGCACCTGTTTATTAGTAATGCATTAGTAACTGATACATAGATAAGCTGTCAGAATGTACAGGTTACTGTTGTGTGTGCCCATGTATGCAATCTGAATATTTACACTGTTTTTACTATTGTATTTAAGTAGCTATGGGTTTTCCATTTTCTATTATAGGTGCTATATGCTTCAGTTATAGAATTATAGACTACATGCAATATAAGCTATAACTTGTTTGTTTAAATGTAATTTCTTAATTTATTGATGATTATTATGGTAGTGACTCCTCAAATGGATTGTGAGTAAATGTGGGTGAAAAGAACAGTTGGATAATATCTGAACTACAGGAAGCTTTTAAAAATTAGTTATTTTAGTTTTAGATGGTAATACAATACTAAGTATATAATAAAATGTATGAATGCATGTTTTAATTATTCTTTTTCATGTGTTTTTATATTTAAATTACTGTCTTGTGTTGCTTTCCACTGAATATGTGATTGCTAGATGTTCTTGACTATCTTCTAATTTAAGTTTTTTTAATAATTCTGTAATACACATTTAATAATTTGTAGTAGCCATTAGTTGTTTTCTCATTGTGTGTATGTTCAAGAAACATTTCATTTATTATTTAATTTTTTTTGATTACAGGTAGATGCCACTGACAGTGAACCAAAGAGTTTTATCTTTATGAGTGAGGATGCTTTGACAAATCCACAGAAACTGATGGTTTTAATTCATGGTAGTGGTGTTGTCAGGGCAGGTCAGTGGGCTAGAAGGCTTATTATTAATGAAGATCTGGACAGTGGCACACAGATACCTTTTATTAAGAGAGCTGTGGATGTAAGTGAAACTTCCTTTGTTTGGGGGGTATTTTATAGTTCTGTTTATTGCATATTATAATTTTATTATGTCTTTTGCATAAGTATATTCAACACATAATCTTATTACTAACTCATTATTTACCTTACTTATATGATGCTTATTATTTTGTAGTAATGTGGGAAAATATACGAGTATTAAGAACATAAAGGTTTAAATGTCTTTAAAATGAATACTTTCTCTGTTTTCTTTGTTTAACTATATGAACTATGAGTTTAACTATTATATCATATAGTCATCAACAATGAAAATACTTCTGACAGAAAAACAAAACATGTCTGCAGTTGGAAAGCTTTGCTTAGGTTAAAAATTAAACTAGTAAGGGTAGAAATTAAAGGAAACTTGATGATCTCGGAGAATCTGGTGAGCAAAAGTAGAATAAGTAAATTTTTTTGGCATTTAAAAAGTATTTTGATGCCCACAAATAAAATGTTTTAAGGTTAAACAAACATATAAAATGTCAGAATTTCATATTTCATAAGTCATTTTCTAGTCCAGAGTTGTTCTAATGTTCAGCTATTGTTTGAATGTCTCCTTCTTAAGTTACACAGTGAGCAGCCAGTTATCACAAAGGATGAGTTTCTTTTACATGAAACAAGTAAAAGTGTCATATTGTATAAAACATTTAAGGTGGAAAAGGTATGTAGAAATAGTATGTGCGTCCATGTTTCCATTTTATTTCTAAAACTGACAATACATTTTATAATTAAAATTAGAAATACATCTTGGATACGCAACTACAAAATCAAACAATAAATATTTAAATGTGTTCAGTTTTTTGTTGCTCTCAATATCATAGTAATAGTTAAGGCAAATCCTAGAGAATATTTTTGTTATAGATTTTACAAGTCCTCAAAATGCCGCATATTGAGTTTCTTAATTGTTTATCCACTTGTCACAAATGTGCAAAGCAAAGAAACATGTAACTTTTATTTTGTTGCTAACTTTAATTGTGGTTTTAGAAAAATTGAAGTAACTGCTTATTCAGTTAAGAAATCAGGGCAACTAAATATTCATTTAATAAATTGAAGTGTATACTAAAATAACACAGGAATTAGTGTTTTTTACTGTCTCTCATTTTACGTTAAAGGTGGTGAACTCTCTGTCCAGGGCTCTCACTTGTGGTTATAACACAGTGAGTGTCTGTGTGTTTTAGAGAGAACATTATTTCCAAACTGTGTGTACAATCCAGTAAGTATTTGAAAATAGTAGTAAAGGAATCAGGAGCTCTCAGCAGTGAGTCCTTGGTGAAATGTTTCATGTGATTTTCTCACTCTGCTCTAGGTCACCTGCTTTGCCTGTTGTAGAGCATTTGCTGATAGGGTTTTCAGGTAAATGCAAATGGAGGAAACTGTCTGATGTCTCAAGCCAGGTGGTGGTGATGCACAC
This sequence comes from Peromyscus maniculatus bairdii, assembly GCF_049852395.1. NCBI lineage: Eukaryota > Metazoa > Chordata > Mammalia > Rodentia > Cricetidae > Peromyscus > Peromyscus maniculatus. Next base: position 57,777,309 of record NC_134866.1, read on the forward strand.
CTTTAATTCCAGCTCTTGGGAGGTAGAGGCAGGTGGATCTCTGTGAGTTAAAGGCCAGCCTGGTCTACATACAGACAGGGTTCCAGGACAGCCAAGGCTACACAAAGAATCCCTATCTTGAGTGGGGGGAAATGTCTTTGTTTGAATAGGCCATTGATGTGTGCAGTCTTTTCGAATAACATTAGGATAGTAAGTCATCTTTTCCCTTATGTGGGAATAGTGTTTTAAGTATAACAATATACTTCTGCTTTGATTTCTCAACCATAGTAAATCATGGTTCTTTGAAAAGAAACAACAGATTCTAAATATATGGCACGTCTAAGATCTAGTTTTAGCTGGTTACATTCTCTTTATTTTTAAATATGAAATTTATTGTGTGAATTTTATCATGAATTTCTAAAAATACATATCATCTTCAAATCCAGATAGTTACTTTTGCTGCTCTTTATCTTCGCTTGTTCTGACTGCTCTGGGGACAGGGAGGATGTGTGGCATTTTTAGGGAAGCAGGCAGAGGAAGACCTGTGAGGAGGAAGGTGCGGCCCCATTCTTAGCTGTTAAACTTGGTAGCTCTGTTTTTATTTCATTATGTACTGAAATTTCATGTCAAGAAAGGTTTCCATAGTATAGAAAAGGTGAACTGTAGTTATTTGCTTTTTCCTGTCCTTTTTCATACAGTTATGAAAGTCAATTTTAATATTTTATAGGAAAAACATTATCATCTCTGTGCAGTGTGTATTCTTACTAGGTTATTTATATATGTTTGGAATTTCTAGGGCCACGTTCTAAAACTGACAATACATTTTGTAATCAAAATTGGAAATACATTTTGGATACACAACTACAAAATCAAACAATAAATATTTGAATGTGTTCAGTTTTCTGTTGCTCTAATCCTCTCCAGCAGGGAAGCCATATCTAAGCATTTTATGAAAAATACTATGTTTTAGTCTATGGCTCCACTGTGGCCAAGGTGGGAGTGTGAGGTTGGTCATCTAAGAGTTCTCCAGAATTTCCTGGAATCCATATGTCATGATCAGAAAATGATAGGTGTTCCATCCCTTGCATTTAGAACTCAACTATAAAAATATATATTAGGATTTCATTAGGGAGGAATGGTGCCAATCAAATCACTTCCTGTAAGTGCTTATGCGGTCTCCAGGGTTCATGTTTTTAGTGTTTAATAGTGTTCAATTGCATAATACATAACTCAGCTAAGAAAGTTTATCATATATCCACACATTAATGGTTCAACGTCTGTATAATTTGTGAATTACTGAGTTTGTTGTTTTTAATTACCTCCCCCGACCCCCAGTCTTGTAAGGCATTTCTGTTACTGTGTGTATAGGAAAGTAGTGACACTGAAATAATAATAGATTTAAAACAAATCATTTTGAGTTTAAGGAGATACCTCACTGACTCCTTACTTTTCCTGCTTTGGCTGATTGAGTTGTACTGTCGAGGAGAGCTGGGTGTGGAGGTCTCTGGAGATTGAGATGGCAAACTATGAGTTCAAGCCTGGGCTTCACAGTGAGGCCTAATTTCACAAAATAACCACAACTAAACCAAGTGTGTTTGGGAAACACTTTAGTACAGTGCTTCCCAACCTTCCTTATGCTCTGACTCTTTAACACAGTTCTTCTTGTCGTGGTGACCCCCAACCATAAAATCATTTTCATTGCTACTTTGTAACTGTAATTTTGCTACTGTTGTGAATCATAATGTAAATATCTATGTTTTCCACTAGTCTTAGGCGACCCCTGTGAAAGGGTCTTTTGACCTCCCCATGGGGGTCTTGACCACCCATAGATTGAGAATCACTGCTTTAAGAGCTATTTATTGATCTGTAAAGTAAAAACAGTTCATGTTTTAGAATCTTGTTAAAGCATAAGTTGCTTTGAGCCCTCTGTCTTTTCATCAGAAGGTCTTACTGGAACCTGAGAATTCTGATGATGGGCAGAATGTGTACTGACTGGACCCGGAGACCAGATGAAATACCTCCTCCATTAGCATAGCAAGATTTAGGCGTGCTCATGTCACTTATAAAAATACCTTGATCTCTGTATCCAACCAACACACATCCTTCTGTGTGCTTTAAATCACTTCTGGAATACATGCAATGCCTAGTACAATGGGAATATTTGTTGTTACACTATATTTTTAGGAAATAATAAGGAAAATGTCTGTCTGGGCATGTTCATTGTAGAGTAAATGTTTTAAAATATATTTTTATCTATGATGAATCAATCCACAGATGAAGAACCCATAAATAGAGCTATTATATACGTTTTACTCATTGAGCATAATTGATGCGATGCACTTGGTGGCAGTAGTATTTGTAGAAGTTAGGATTTGGATGTAATGAAAAATGAGAATTGATAACTTTTTAATTTTTAATTTTTATGTCCTTTATAATAATGGATATTTTGAATTTCCATTGTCTTTCAGTAATTTTGTAATATGATGAAGTTTAACCAGATGATCTCCTGGCCAAAGTTCTTCATCTGTTTGGTTTCTTGTAGACTCTTCCAAACTTCACCTGCCCCTTTCTTGTTGGGCTACCTCTCTATCACTCTGAGACTGTCTTAGTTGTTTGATATATGTCCTTCTTCATTGGAGCCACCAGAGGATCAATAGAAAATAAATGTGTGTGTGTGTGATGTATGCATGTGTATGTGTTCATGTATATACTTATGTGTGTACAAGGGCATGTGTTTAAACATGTTTAAATGTGTCCAGAGGTCAATGCCACATTTCTTCCTCAGTAATACTCCACATTATTTTTTGTGTGTGACAGATAGTGGAAGCTTGCTAATTCAGCTAGACTGACTAGTTAGCAAACTATTGGGATCCCCTTGTCCATAGGCATGCACCACAGTGCTCAAAAGTTTTCTATGGGTGTAAGGATATGAACTCTGGTCTCATGCTTGCACAAATACTTTATTGAACCCTTTCCAAAGTGCTAAAAATAAATTTTGAAACCTCTTTCTTAAAAATTTCCTGTAGTCTACTTGTTCACTTCATTTTAGTAATTAATTAGCTATTATCCTTTAAGCTAAAATAATTTTTATTCTGCAATATGAAAACTTTGTTCTTCTGTATCATTCAGTGTTGTAGTTTAAAGTTTCAGTACCTTTCATCCTTTTCTGTGAAAGCTCCCATTCCTGTCTCAGGTGTTAAGAAGCAGGTCATATAGGTCTGAAGATGTTTCCTACTACAGATGGTGATACCTGTGAGCCCAGCCCTGGGCAAGCGAAAGCAGCATCGCATGTGTGAGTTGATACAGTTTATATAATGCAACTACATCTGTAAGCAAATGAACAGTCAGCAGCTTTGTGCTACTGTTTGTGTTATTTCTAATGATTTCAGTCTTCTTTCTGAATCTCATTCTCTGTTATGAGATGCTAGAGTATACCTCTAGTTGTCTCAGCCTTCTGCTTTTATTTTCATCTGTATTTCCTCCACTTCCGAAATAATAGTTACTTTATACCTAACCATTCTCTAGAATTTTGGGTTTAGGTTTTTTTTTTTTTTTTGTCACAGTTTGGAATGGAGCCTTTTTTATTTGTTATGAAGATATTTTTGCTTATCTCACCCGATTTCAGCTCTGTTTCTTTCTCTTTATTTTCTGCTCTCATGGTAGTATGCCAGACTACCTCTCTCTCACGCTGTGGGAGGGACAGAACTCTTATTTCTTGTAGTGCTAGCCACAAAGTGTAAGATTTTGATTTGGGGGGTTTTGATTTGGTTATTTTGGTGAGAGAGCTGTAATGATACCATTCAAGAATATATAGTTATTGTCCCTGTTTTTAGGTGTGAAGAAAACCTTTACTTTCTAAGGTAAGAGGTGCTCAATTTCTGAGTAATTTTGGATTTCTGTTGGTAGGTTGGAGACTTCTTAGTTACTGTCTGCCTTTGCAGGAAGCTAACTGAGTTTCTAATGTATGACCAAGCAAGCAGTCACGTCTCCATTCAGTCTTCACAGACTTATCCACATCCATATCGTCTGCTTTTGCCTCTTTGCTTTGTCTGTGGATGAATACTAACCCTCCTTTTTATTTTTCACTATATTTTTAGTATGATTTCTGACTGAGGTACATATAAAGTTATTAAGTACAATTTTTTGAAAATAAGTAACATTTTCCGTACAATCTGTTCAGATCATGGTTCCCTTCCTTCATCTCCTCCCAGATTCTTCCCACATCTCAACCCATCCAACTGCATGCCTTCTTTCTCTCTTTAAAAAACAAACAGCCAAATAAAACAAACAAGCAAACAAACTGGAGTATTAAAAAAAGCACAAAATACACACACACACACACACACACACACACACACACACACACACACACATACACACACTCCATAAAAACACAAAATTGGAAACCATAATATATAAGCAAAAGACCAGTAGGGTTGAAATAAACAAATGGACCAAACAAAACAAAACAAAACAAAACAAAACAAAACAAAAAACAAAAAACAAAAACAAAGCCTAAACAAAGCAATAGGAGACAAAAACAAAAATACCACTGAGTTCATTTTGTATTGGCCATCTACTGCCCTCAAGTACGGTTTGTTAATCTATTCAGTCTCTCTTAGAGAAAGCTAATTTTTTGTTACTAGTAGTTATCAGTTGAAGATAGCTTCTTGATTAGGGATGGGAGCTTGTGTTCACTTTGTGGTTGTTCCAATTACAGATAATTACTTTATAATTTGTATATTTTTGAACAAATCATATTAAAGAATATTTCTAAGCAAATACTTTGTGAACTTTAGTGGATGACTTCCTTCTGTAGCAATAGTTATGCTAGAACATTTGGAAATTTCTCATAAAATTTCTGTGGTTGTAATGGGATCATGTTAAAGAAAATGCAGTTGTTACTTGACTTTGACATGAGTTACATACATGGGTAGTGGAGTTAGAGTTTTTGGTTTGTAAAATATTTGCTTCATTTTTAGTAAACTGGGGATATTCTGTTGTGGCTATTGACATTTAGATTGCTTTTTCTTATTTCAATTTTGATTTTCCTCCTTTTGGACAAGTACATTCATAAAACACATTGACTACAAGATTAGAGTTTTATTTTATGAGTGTTTATGGAATTATTATAGATGTCTGTCTACAGTAGGCTATCCCTCACCACATACACTGGTAATTGAGACACAAGCATTTTGGTAATGCCATAAATACTACCCTCAATTCTTAGTCTTATCACTAAATATTCTAACATCTTGATATTTCAACAGAAGTATAAAACAAATTTGGTCATGAAACTTTTAATAGGATTATAAGAGGTAACTGTATTTGTGTTAAGTAGTATTTTTTTAAACATCAAATTATCAGATAATAAGCTGTTTAGTGATAAATTGATAATGTTAAACTTAGATTTTGGTGTGAATGTAAATTGAAGTAATCTTTTTACTTGGAAGTTTAGTAATGTCTCTCAAAATTTAGTATCCGTACTTTCCCATGACTCTAAATTCTACCTGTAGTGATTTATACCAGAGCAATGCACAATACACAGTTATTTCCAGCAATGGCTCATAATAATTGCTAACTACCTAGTGCCTACTGGTAAAGGACTATTTGAATAAATGATAGTATATTTATATCGTGTATAGTTTTTAAGAAGAATGTGTGTGTGTATTTTGTTTTTGTGAGTTGATGAGTTATTAAATGAAAACTCAGTAATGACATTAGATAACCAATTGGTATGCTGTTTCCCGGGGAAGGCTGTTTCTCCCACTCTTCAGCATTCCTTAGTTGCCTGTAGTTCTTCCTGTAGAATCGAAGCCTTCTGAGCTTTCTCCTTCCACATTCGCACATCTATTGGCATCACCTTTGTACAGGACATGTTTAGGCAGCCGTGATGCTGAGACTGCATAGGTATAGAGTCTGACATTTCTAGGGACACAATCTTACAGTAAACTTATCCTTCCTTTGGCTCTTACAGTCCTTCTGTTCCCTCGTCTTCAGTGATTCCTAAGACATAGATGCAGGAGTTGTTCTGTATATGTATCAGATGGGACCAGGTTCCACACTTCTGTATTAGAAGGAATACGAAGGGGAAATGAAAAATGGGGAGGGGACCTAATTAAGTAGGGGAGAGGGAGGTACATACAGAAGAAGGAAGAAAAAAGAGTAAACTAACAGCAAAGATCTCTGATAAAGTCATAAGGAGGCATATTATTTACTACCTACCTAGAATACTTATAATGCATGTAAGTAAGTCAGTGTGTAGGGAAATTTTCCCATTTGTGCTGACCATGTTTCCTTTAAGAATCATAGGTAGCTAACAAAACACCACAGTAAGCATGCCATCCCCCTTTTGAGTGGTTGGGCACAGCAGCCCAAGGTTTCTATTGCCAAAGACAACGGGCCTAGAGGTCCCTCAGCTGAACTGACTTGAATTCCTCCTCCCTGAGGACCAGCTTTCCAGAAGGCTCTATGCAAGCTTCCAAAGGTGGGAAGCAGCCAGTAGTCCACCCAGCTATGACCCCTATAAACCACAACCACCAGCACGGCACAGTGACCTCAATGGTGCAGTAGTGGCAGGTGCACTCTGCCAATAACCAGCAGCTCTCTAAGTGGACTCAAGGCCCAGTCATGAAGAGGGAAATCGTGGAGTCATGGATCGTAGGAGAGCCTCTAACCACCACTGAGTAAACCAGCATCATCCCTAACTGCTTTCTAAATACTGATCCTATACCCATGTGTGAGTGCAGTTCTCACCCAGTGTCAAGGAAGCTTCACTTTGCAACAGACACACCACGACAGCCACAGTCAATCAAAATCTATTGTAAATCTCCAAAAGGGGCAAAACTGATGATGAGAGAGAAACCCCTGCTCTATGGGATCCAAACATGCTAATGCCTGTCTCACAACCTAACACATCTTCAACTACTACAGAAGTATCACTAGATGTTTATGCAAGAAATCATCATATTCCTTGAGTTTCATCCCAGCTTTTGTTTGTATTTTGCTTTTAACTCTGAAGATGTTCTCCTTTTATATTTAAAAAGATTTTCTGCAATGTATTTAAATGTTATTTTAATATAATAATTTTTAATAATTTTTAACATTAAATCAATGACTAAATATAGAATTACAACCATCTCCTTTAGATACTTATTTTTCTCATAAAGCAAGAGGTTTAATTTAAATAACCAAAGTTGACCTCTTAAAATTTTAAGAAAGTTGAAGCCTTTGTATATGATTGAATGTGGGCTATTAAACAACAGGTTGAAGCCAAAATTGCAAGTTCCAGATTTCAAAAGTAGACTGTGAAGGAAATTTTACAAATAATTAAAGAATATATATTTCTATAATATAGATCATGAAAAGATGAAGTAAAATTTACCCAAAAGATTAGAAACTCAACACATTACTGAATTCACACAGTATGAGGCCACAGAAGCCCCTGTGCCCTTTAAGAAAACAATGAGATGACAGTTACAGTGTTAGGAAAGAGGTGCTGAGGACAGCCTGTTCCTCCATGACTTCAGCTCCTGGCAGAGCAGACCTACCTGTGGCCTGTGGCAGGTGCATCATTACCTTCTACCCCTGTCAAGACAGTTCAGTTTTAAAGTCCACTTACCTCATGGAATTGTGGTCTTGGTTTCTGAGGTGCATATGATGACCTGTTCTGTGATAGTTCTTTCTTCATGACTGATTGTATTGCTGAACTAATTTACTAGCAGGGATTATGCTAGACCTCTAGCTCCTTCTGGAGTAAAGGGCAGAATTCGCAATAACAGCATGCTGATATTATCACATCATTCTTTAAACAAAGTATTCAGTGTGTGTGTGTGTGTGTGTGTGTGTGTGTGTGTGTGCGCGTGCGCGCGCGTGCGTGTGCGTGTGCGTGCGCGTGCGCGCGCATTCATGTCCATCCATGGGAATGCCTTATCACACGTGGAGTTTAGAGGACAACTTTCTTTCCTTCCAGTGTGTAATGCCAGGTTTCAAACTAAAGTCAATCAGGCTTGGTGGTAAGATCTTTCTTGCTGAGTCATCTCATTGGCTTATGACACTTATTAACAGGCCTTGTGGCTTCCTCTTCCTGTGGCTGTCCCTTATCACTCATAACTTTCAAGGAAAACCTAGGTTTGTATTTTTTTAAATTAAGATCAAGAGAGAAAGTAATGAACTTTATAATGATTAGTCACCATTTTAACATGAGAGATAATTCAGTTGTGGTCTGGCCTTTTGATTTCTAAATTACATGCAAATTTGAACTTCTTCATTTTAAAAATAATTTTTCTTGGCTGCCAGAGAAGTAATTCTTCACCTATGCATATATTTTATGAAGTTTCTACCGTATTAGGTTTCTGTACCACCCCTCAGAAGGCCCTTAGTTTTAGCTGTCCCTTCCTGTACCCCCTCCCTCCCCAGCTCCTCCCAGTTTGACCCTCTCATTCTTGTCCTCCCAGGCCCTATCCATCCGTAACTGTCTATTCTGTTTCCTCTTGCTAGGAAGATTCATCCTTACTCTATACCTAACAATCTGTGATTATACAGATTGTAGCTTTTTTTTTTTTTAAATCAATGACTTAACAACTATCAGTCACATATAAGTGAGTACATACCTCATTTGTCTTTCCGGATCTCGGTTACTTCACTCAGAATGATTTTTTTCTATCTTCATCCATTTCCCTGCAAATTTAATGATGTCATTTTTTGATGGCTGAGTAATATTTCACTGTATAAATATACCACATTTTCTTTCCATTCATCCTTTGGTGGACATCTGGGTTGTTTCCAATTTCTGGTGATATGAATAGAGCAGCAGTGTACATTGATGAGCAGATGTTTCTGAAGTAGAATGTAGAGTCCTTTGGATATATGCCCAAGGGAGGTATAGCTAGATCTTTAGGTAGATCTACTTCCTGCTTCCTGAGGAACCACATCACTGATTTCTGTGGTGGCTGTACAAGTTTGCACTCACTCTAGCAATGGAAGAGAGTTCTCCTTTCTCCACATCCTTGACTGCATGTGCTGTCATTTGTTTTTATTGATCTTGTCATTCTGATTGGTATAAAATGAAATCTCAAAGTAGTTTTGATTTGCATTTACTTGATGGCTATGAATGTTGAACACGTTTTTGTTTCTCACCCATTTGAATTTCCTCCATTAAGAATTCTCTGTTTAGATCTGCACTCCATTTTTAATTGAAGTATTTGTTTTCTTGATGTCCAGTTTTTTGAGTTTTTGTATATTTTAGATTTTATCCCTCATTTGAATATGGAATTGGTAATATTTTTATCATTCTGTAGCCTGCATCTTTGTCTGAATGATGGTTTTTGCCTTACAGAAGCTTTTCAGTTTCTTGAGGTCCCATTTGTTAATTGTTGCTATTAATGTCTGTACTATTGGTGGTATACTGTTCAGAAAGTCTTAAGTGCTAGTGAGTTCAAAACTATTCCCTACTTTCTCTTCACTGTATTCAGATTCAGTGTATCTGGACTTAAACATTGAGATCCTTGATCCCCTTGGAGTTGACTTTTGTGTAGCCTGATTTGTATGATTCCCTTTGCATTCTTGTACATGTAGCCATTCAGTTTGACTAGCACCATTTGTTGGAGATGTTGTGTTTTGTCCAATCAGAATTTCTGATTTCTCTATCAAAGATCAAATGTCCTGTGAGGCAAATAAACTCTTTCCTCCTCACACTGCTGCTGCTTTTGGTCATAGCGTCTTTCACAACAGAGAGCAAACTAAAGCAACCATATTCTTTTCTTCTTGGGCCCCTGATGGCTGACAGCAGGCTAGGCACTCACCATAGTCACATGATTGTTGAGCAGTGAATTAAGAAATGTCATGTGCCACCTGATGAGCATCCATCCACACTTTCCTCTGGGCTGCCCCTGACTTCCTGATATACAACCGGACTGGAGAACGTTTGCTGGCCATTTCAAAGCAGTTGAGTGACATTTATTTTAATGGGCATCTTTTTTAAATTATTATTTTATTTTACAATATAATTTAATTCTACATATCAACCACGAATTCCCTTGTTCTCCCCCCTCCTGTCCCCCTTTCTCCCCAGCCTATCCCCCATTCCCAACTCCTCCAGGGCAAAGACTCCCCCGAGGATTGAGTTCAGCCTGGTAGACTCAGTCCAGGCAGGTCCAGTCCCCTCCTCCCAGGCTGAGCCAAGTGTCCTTGCATAAGCCCCAGTTTTCAAACAGCCAACTTATGCAATGAGCACAGGACCCGGTCCCACTGCCTGGATGCCTCCCAAACAGATCAAGCCAATCAAACTGTCTCACCTATTCACAGGCCACAGTCTATCATGAAAGGGGCAGGAAGCAAAACAGAGGCCATGGAAGAACACTGGCCACCACCAGCTAGCTGTTCCTGCACCTCACCTGGATAGCACAATAGAGCTGATCCTGTTGACAGAGGTGTGGGTAAACCAGCTCCAAAGTTTGTGAGCATGGGGGAGCTGTCCCCATTACTCATATGTCATGTGGCAGCATGGGCAAGGGAGAGATTCTTCCCCCTGCCCCCCACCCCACTTTCCACCCCCAACCCTTACCACTGCACCATCAATACCTGAGGCAGGTGGGAGAGCTGGCCCTGCCCCTCATCAGCTGCAGCACTCAGGAGAGTGGCCCCTACACCTCAGCTGGGCAGCACAGCAGAGCTGGCCCTGAAGGTGTGGGTGTGGGGGGTCGGGCCTGAGGACAGGAAAGCAGGAGAACTGGTCCCGCCCCTTGCTCACTACTGCAAGGGATAGACTCACCAGGACAGTGCAGGAGAGCTCACCCTGGTGGTGAGGACAGGGGAGAGCTGACAGGTTGACCAACTCTGCAACTACCCAGGCCCCAAACCAGGGTAATGTGTGGGCCCACCCCATCTGTGACCTGCTGGAGCACATGAAGGGACCGGTCCTGAAGACCCAAAGCTGCAGGATCTCCATGACACAGGGCAACAGCAGGATATCCAAGAGGAGTCCCAGTGAGGGCCCAGCAGTGATATTGTAGCAGAAACCAGAGGCCTCCAACCAGACCAATGACTCTGTGATGAACACTTGCAAGTAAAGATGTGTGCATAAAAGTGAAAAAAAAAATCAAATGTCCAAAGGTATGTGGATTTAGTCTGGGTTTTCAGCTCGATGCGTCTGTTTTTTATGCCAACACCATACTGTTTTTAATACTGTAGCTTTGTAGTACGTACATCTTGAGATCAGGGATGGTAATATCTCCAGCAGTTCTTTTATTATGCGGGATAATTTTAGTTGCCCTGTGTTTTTGTGTTTTCATATATGGCTAAAATTTGTCCTTTCAAGTTCTGTGAAGAACTGTGTTTCGAAGAAGAGTGCATTGAATCTGTAGATTGCTTTTGGTAGGATGGCTAGTCAGTATATTAGTCCTATGTATCCATAAGCATGGGAGACCTTTCCATCTTCTGATACCTTCTTCAGTTTTTTTCAATGTCTTAAAGTTTTTTATACGTATCTTTCACTTGCTTGATTAGAGTTAGCCCAAAATAGTTTAATTTTTTGAGCCTATTTTGAGAAGTATTGTTTTCCAATTTCTCATTTGTATAAAAAAAACTACTTTTTCCATGTTAATTTTGTATCCTGCAACTTTGCTGAAAGTGTTTATCAGCTGTAAAAGTTTCCTGGTGGTGTTTAGGGGACATTTATGTATACAATCATATCATCTGCAAATAGAGCTGTGATTTCTCTTTCCTATTTGTTTTTTTTTTTTTTTTGGTTTTTTTTCGAGACAGGGTTTCTCTGTGTAGCTTTGCGCCTTTCCTGGAGCTCACTTGGTAGCCCAGGCTGGCCTCGAACTCACAGAGATCCGCCTGACTCTGCCTCCCAAGTGCTGGGATTAAAGGCGTGCGCCACCAACGCCCTCTCTTTCCTATTTGTATCCCATTGATCTCCTTCAGTTGTGTTATTGCCGTAGTTGAGACTTCAAGTACTGCTCTATTAAATGTGTATGGAGAGAGTGGACAGCCTTGTCTACTTTACTGATTTTAGTTGAAATGGTTTGAATTTATTTTCATTTATATTGATGTTGCCTGTGGGTTTGCTGTAATTTCCTTCATCATATTTCGGTATGTCCTTTGTATCCCTTATCTCCTCCAGACTTTTATCTTGAAGGGGTGTTGGATTTTGTCATGATTCTTTACTATGTCTAATGAGATAATCATGTGTTTTTGTTTTTCAGTATGTTCATATATGGTGTATTACATTTATCAATTTATGTATGTTGAACCATACTTGTATCTCTGGGATGAAGCCTACTTGATCATGATGGATAATTTTTTTAAATATGTTCTTGGTTTTGATTTGCAAATATTTAATTAAGAATTTTTGCATCTGTGTTAGTAAAAGAAATTGGTTTGTAATTTTCTTTCCTTGTTTGGTTTTTGTATGGTTTATATATTATTGCCTTGTAGTTAATAATGTCCCTTCTCTTTCTATTTGTGGAATAATTTGAAGACTATTGGCATTAATTCTTCCTTGAAGTTTTGATTGAATTGTGGGCTGAATTCATCTGGCCCTGATAGTATTTTCATGGGGTGATGTTTAATTACTGCTTTAACGTCTGTTTAAACTACTTATCTGATCTTGATTTGCCTTTGGTAGGTCATCTATATCAAGAAATTTATCCATTTATTTTAGGTTTTCTGTGTGGTGCACAGATTTTTGAAAGTATGTCATTTAGATTATCTAGAATCCTTGGTGTCTATTGTGATATCCTCTTTTTTGTCCCTAATTTCATTAATTTGGATCGTCTCCTTCTGTCTTTTAGTTGTTTGTAGGTTTAACAATTTTACTGATTTACTTAAAGAATCAACTCTTTGTTTCATTTATTCTTTCTTTTTTTTATTATGTTGATTTCACCCATGAGCTTGGTTGTTTCTTGACCTTTGGGTGTTATTTCTTCTTTTTATCTAGAGCTTTCAAATGTGCTGTTAAGTTGTTAATATAAGAGTGCTCTAGTATTTTGATATAGGAGACACTTAGTGCTATAAACTTGCCCCTTAGAACCACCTTCTTTGTGTCTCATGGATTTGGATGTGTTTTATTTTCATTTTTATTGAATCCTAAAAAGTTTTTAATTTTTTTTTAAATTTCTGTTTTAACTCACTTCATAGGGAGTTATTCATCTTGCAGGAGTTGGTAAAGTTGCTGTTGTTTTGGTATCCATTTTTAATTCATAGTGATCAGCTGGGATGCAGGGTTTTATTTGTTTGTTTGTTTATTTTGTGTCTGTCCAGACTTGCTTTGTGTCCAAGTATGTCATCAATTTTGGACAAAGTTCCATGATCTTCTGAGAAGAAGGTATTTTCTTTTGTGTTTGGGTGAAATGTTCTATAAATACCTGCTAGGTCCATTTGATTTATGACATTGTGTACCTCCAGCATTTCTGTTTAGTTTTTGTCTAGATGACCAGTCTATTGGAGAGAATGGAGTACTGAAGTCACCATCTATCAGTGTGTGAAGGCCAATATGAGACATAAACTGTAATAGTGTTTGGTTTATGAACTTGGGTGCCCTTGTGTTTTGTCCATAAATGTTAAGAATTTATCTTCCCATTCTAGCCCCTTTCGCATCTATTCATAACTATCTATTCTATTTGCATTTCTAAGGAGATATATCTGTTCCCTTTAATCTCTTACTCTACACGTAATCTAATCTCTGTGGTTCTATGGATTTTAGCTTGGTTATCATTGCCTTCACAGCTAATACCCACATCTTTCTGGGTCTGAGATAACTCCATCAGGATGTGGTTTTTTTTTTTTTATTTTCTAGTTCCATCCATTTGTCTCCAAATTTCATGATGTCTTTCTCTTTTTTTAGCATCTGAGTAGTACTCCATTGTGTCAATGTACATTTTCTTATCCATTCTCCTGTTGAGGGACATCTAGGTTGTTTCTAATTCTGGCTATTATGAATAGAGCAGCAATGAACATTTTTGAGCAGCATGTATCTCTGTGGTAGGATGAAGCATCTTTTGTATACATGCCTAAGAGTGGTATAGCTGAATCTTAATATAGTGAGTCTCATCTTCCTGAGGAACCACCACACTGATCCCATAATGGCTGTACAAGTTTGCACTCCCAGCATCAATATTTAAGTGTTCCCCCTTGTTCCACATCCTCCCTAGCATGAGATGTCTCTTGTGTTATTATTAGCCATTCTGACAGGTGTATCTCCAAGTGGTTTTGATTTGCATTTCCCTGATGGCTAAGGATGTTGAACATTCCTTTGAGTTTCTCAGTTATTTGAGTTTCTTCTGTTGAGAATTCTCTGCTTAGGTCTGTACCTCATTTTTAATTGGGATATTTGTTTTCTTGATACATGGTTTCTTGGGTTCTTTGTGTATTTTGTATATTAGGCCTCTATCAGGTGTATAGTTGGTAAAAATTCTTTCCCATTCTGCAGACTACCACCTTGTCTGAATAACACTATCCTTTGATTTGTGAACTTTTCAGTTTGAGCTCCCATTTATTAATTGTTGATCTTAGTGCCTTGTGCTAATGGTGTTCTGTTCAGAAAGTCTTTTCATGTGCCAATGTGTTCCAGGCTTTTCCCTTCTTTTTCTTTTAATCTATTAGGTTGTGTGCGTGCGTGCGTGCGTGCGTGTGTGTATATTTAGATATTGATTTTTGTCTAATTGCAAACTCAAATTCCTGAATTTGAACAGTTGACTTTCATGAACCCAAATGAGGTAGTTTCAGCACACCACTGTTTTTATGAAACCTAGGATCTTTATTCATGTAGCTAAAAATTAAAGCTTTCTCTGTTTTTACCACCAGCAATATTATTTTCAAATATTTTGTTTCTAAGTTCTAGTTATGAATTCTAATTATATTGTATTGAAAGACCCCCAAAGGTAGTCTTCCCTCTGGAGAGACCCTCGCCCAGAGATTACACCAAGACCACAAGTCAGATGCAAACAGCAAGAGGCTTTATTCAGGAACACGGGTACCCGGGGCAACACAGTCCCTCAAGAGGCTCAAGAGACTGGCGCGCCGACGGGCTGGAGTGGAGGGTTTTTATAGGGTCGGGCAGCAGAAGGGTGGGTACAGAAGCGAGAAGCATGGTTTACAGGGTTCTGATTGGACGATTCATATGAGGCCAGGTTCAAACTCAGGACAGTTCGTGGTTTTTCCCCGAGCTCAACACGCCTGCTGACTTGGCTCCAAGTTGTTTTTCTGACCTTTAGTTCCATGTTCTGGGGCCAGGTGGCCGACCGCAGATACCCTGTTTGTTCCTGTGCCCATGTCCTCTAACTGAACTTCCCCGTACTTTTCAGGCCTTGCTCAAAATGGTGTTAGGCTATGCAAGTATGCTGGGGTCTTTCAGTATCTAATTGTATTTATATAACACAATCCTTACTGCAGTGAAATGAGCAAACTTACACAACTCCTTAGAATATCCTAGATGAAGCTCTCAAATTACCTTTTGAGTTAAAACAGCCAATCACAAATAGTGTGGCTAAAATTTCACTTAGATAAAGTTCAAAAATGGGCAAAACTCATGTAGAGTATTAGAAATGAAGATGGAATGAATATGTAAGGGAGTGACTTCCTGAAGTGATCATCGGAGGATTTTTTTTTCAAAAATATTTCTTCCGATTCTCTGAAAATTCCATATAATGTATTTTGATCATATTCATCCTCCATTCCTCCCCTTAATTACTCCCAAGTCCATTCTTTCTCCTTTACTCCCATATCATTCATTTTTATAATAATTTATTGAGTCCAATTTGTGATGCCCACATACTCATGGCTATTGAGGCATCTACTAGATCATGGTTGGCCTGCCATGGGTCACACCCTTATAGAAAACCGATTCTCCCAGTAGCTGTCTGTTGTCAATATCTCCTTCTTCAGAACTGGGACTTTATGGCCATTTCCCCTTTGTATGCAGGAATTTTTGTCTAGCGTGATCTTGTGCAGATCCGCTGCCGTAACTGTGAATATGTATGTATTCATAGTGTGTACCACTTGCTGTATCCAGGAAACACTACTTAGATGCAGTCATTTACTGCTTTGGCTCTATCCCCTATTTCATGATTATTCCTGAGTTTGGAAGGAGAATGCAAGGTGTAGATGTCTCTTTTAGGACTGAGCACTCTATAGTCTCTTATTCACTGCATGATGACTAGTTGTAGGTCTCTGCATGAACAGATTAATAGTAATAGGGTCTGTGGTCTTTCTAGTCACAGGTTCTTGGCACTCATAACCATATGCATTTCATCTTGTGGAATAAGACTTAAATGCAATAAAAAAAAGAGTGTTTGGTTACTCCTATAACATTTGTGCCACTATTACACTAGTGTGCATTTCTTGCTGAGACAGTCATTAATGTAGCACAGAGGGTTCACAGCTGGGTAAGATTGATGGTTACTTTCCTTCTTCCATTATGTCTATAGCACCTTCTAGCACTATGAAAGGGAGTTAGGAGAGCTAAAGCTTCCAGGATGGTATCAGTTCTCTTTCTCTGTGGTATACAACTTGAGTTAATGGGGGATTCAGCAGTAAAGTCTTACCATTCTAGTTCTGGAGGATAACCAACAACAATAGCCATATCCTGTAATTTTGGGTGGTAGTAGTAGTGGTCTATATGATCTCATTGACCAGTAACTCCAAAAGTCCAAAAGTAGTAACTCATTTGTGGCACTGGGCTTTTTATTTGATAGTCTGTGGTTTCTAGAAGGAGGATCATTTATTTCCTAGTTATAGAGTAACTCCATTTAACACTTGGCATTGTGTGTGTGTGTGTGTGTGTGTGTGTGTGTGTGTGTGTGTGTGTGTGTAGACCATGGGGGAGACTTGAAAGCATCAGAGAGACTGCTGGTGGTATAAAGAGAGAATTGGGAATATTATAACAAGAAAAATTAAGTTGGGTGGGGTTGCCAGGGCAGGGTAGAGGATGGAGTATGAAGAAAAATAAATAATACAAAAGACCTTTAAAAAAGCCACGTTAGCCTAAGGTATTCCTTTTAAAATATGCTTGCTTGGTAACGTACTTGCTTAGTGAAGTTATTGAGCTATGTGCTGAGTAACTGTGCACTTTTTTCCGTGTATAATATTGTTATTAAAAATCTAAGAGAAAATATTTTTAATATTAGAATTGAAATATGTGCAAGGGAGCTCGTCATTTGGAGTATTTTATGGACAATAGCTGATTAAGCTCATTTGAGATCAATTCAAAGCTTATTCTAGGTAACCACAGACTTTGGCTTTCTCCTTTATGGATTTCAGTATTAATAAAAATTTTTGCTAAGCCTGAACTCAGCCTATTCTCTTTCTATATTGTTCCTACTCTTGCATTTTTGTTGGTATTTGGGGTCTTCTACCTCCGTTGATCTCAAGGACTATGAAACTAATATCTGAAGCCTTATTTCTAATCTTTGCTTGTTGGAATTTTTCACTGTTCTATTTATACATAAGCACTTTAGTCTATATTTTTCATATTTAAGGCAGGATCTTTTCATGTTTAAGCCAGGATGCCCTTAAACTCATGCATGTTGTAGCCAAGGATGTCCTTGATTTCATGATCTTGCAGAGTACTGGAATTATAGGTCTGCACCACAATGCTCAGTATTTGCAGTGCTGAGGAGTCAAGTGCAAAGCTTCTTGGGTGCTAGGCAAACACTGAAAGCTAAACTATGCTCCACGCTCTGTGAGTCACTTTTGTGTCACTGGTATAATTTCAGTCAAAGCAGTGTTGTGTGTTTTGATTTGAATGTGGCGCCTTCTCCACAGTCTCTGTGTTTGGACACGCGCTCCCTTGCTTTGGGTGCAGTTTTGAGAGGCTACAGAAGCTCTAGTGTCAGTGGCTTGGCTGGTGGTTGTCAATCACCAGGGCATGGATTTGGAGGATTATAGCCCAAGTCTTGCTTCTGGTCCAGGTTCCTTGTTTCTTGTCTACCAAAATGTGGAGAAGCTGTGCAAGCTGCTGCTGCCGAGGACAGAATTACCCAAACTGGGGCTGGAACGATGGCTCTGCAGTTAAGAGCATGTGCTGTTCTAGCAGAGGTTCCAAGTTTGATTCCAGTGCCCTTATTGGGTGGTTCATAAGTGCCTGTAAGTATGCTCTAGAGTATCTGACACTCTCTGTGGATACATGCAATCATGTTCACACATGCAGTCACAGACAAACACATCATGCAATTCAAATTTAAAATCTTCATTTCAATAGAGAAATAAAAGGATCACCATGGATGCCCTGCCTTTCTTGTCGTCAGGACTGCATTCCATGAAACTGAGTCAAAATGCCATTCTCCTCCCTTGTCTGTCAGTGATTCCATCACAGTGATGAGGAAGGAACCTGACAGAGGAAAGTGGCCCATTGTGTGTGTTCTACTGTGTAAGAATTAAGATTAGCGTGGGCATGCTCAGAAAGATCATTGGTTGAGATGAGTTACACAATTATACAAATGTGACTGCAGGATTTGTCGGTTGTTGTTTCTGACTCTCACTGTTGCATCAAGTACAGCTTTCAGTTTTACACACAGCAGTTATTTCTGTTGTCTGTATTGTAGCTATAGTTTTTCAGTTCACATGCCCATAAGAATGCTTTGTCATCATCTATGTAGTGTAAAGCTCATTGCATTCAAATTTGAAGTCGCTTATAATTTCATGGAAAGATTAACGATAGGAAGTTTCAAGTCCTGTTGGAAGTTGGAAATCTTACAGGGTATCTGTGATTTCTTGGTAGTTGGTGGTCAGTATTGACCCTGTAAATAATAAGGTACTACTATGTTTTAAGGTTTCTGAATTTGTGATACCTAGTTAAAAAAAAATCCCAAGGTCAATTTGATTCTTAGTTTAGCTCATCTAAGTGTCATTTTCCTGTCTCATAATGTGGATATTATAGTCTGCTGACTGGTGACGCCAGGTTGAGGCTGCTGGTGTGTGTGACAGGGCGATGTATAGTCATGCTTGCCAGGTCTTCTGTGGACATCCTCCAAACTCATGTCCATGTCTGCTTTAAGAGTGTACGTGAAGTGACTTGTAACTGCTGGCTGACATTCTGAGGAGATTAAACTTCTTTTAACATTTTTTTTTTGCTTCCTTTGGCATAAAATAGCTAATATTCTTACTTTCCTAAAGCAACTTGTTTTCTTTATACACTCAATGTTTCCGGTGTTGGCACACTTATTTTGCACTATTTTCTCTTGCGTGCGGAATTTTTTTGCAGCATAAAGGTTATAGGCAAATAGCCAGCTGTCACATTCCTGAGGTCTGCTCGAGCACCCACAGATGAAATGCACTGTTTTGGCTACATATTGCTTGCCAGATTGCTAAACAGATGTTCTAGACTATAATTCAGAAGAGTGAGGCCTTGTGAAGCATTCCCTGAGAGTCACTTCTGACATCCCCGAATCATTTATTTAACAGTAATTAGTTCTAGTAAAACTGAAAAGCTATAGATATGTAAAGAAAATTATTTTACAGTGTGTAGTACTTGTTACATGATTCAAAACTTGATTTTGTATATAGTTCCAATGGTAAAAACATTTTAATGTGGATAGACATTGTAATTATTTTTACTTAAAAACATAGAGAGTATTAGAAAAAAACTGTATTAGCAAAACAACAAAAACAGCCTTTCTTTTTGTACACTAGATAGACCACCTGTTGACATTGTGTAATTTAAGAATATTACATGTTTAAACCTTGGAAATTTTTTGAAATATTGGTTTAATGGTGTGGTGTGGTGATTCTTTGTTTGTGCTCTAACAAATAAAGCTTGCCTGGAGATCAGAGTGCTAGCCACTAGAGGCCAGGCAGTGGTGGCACACACCTTTAGTCCCAGCACTTGGGGTCTCATGCCTTTGATCCCAGGACTTGGGAGGAAGAAACAGGAAGTGATATGGCTGGGTGGAGAGAGGAAGTGATAAGGCAGGGTGGAGACAGGAGTGCTGTGGATATCACTCTATATAAATAAAACATTGATGGCCAGTGACCAGGCAGGAAGTATAGGCGGGACAAAGAGAGAGGAGAATGGGGGAAACAGGAAGAAGGAGGGGAGACACTGGAGCTACAGCCAGGAGAAGCAGCATGTAAAGATGCCGGTAAGCCACCAGTCACGTGGCAAGGTATAGATTTATAAAAATGGGTTAATTTAAGATATAAGAACAGTTAGCAAGAAGCCTGCTGCGGCCACACAGTTTGTATGCAATTTTAAGTCTCAGTGTTTACTTGGTTGGGTCTGAGCGGCTGTGGGACTGGCGGGTGACAAAGATTTGTCCTGACTGTGGGCAAGGCAGGAAAACTCTAGCTACACAGGAGCTCAGCCTTTTCAGTCCTAGAGGTACAAAGTCTTTCTAATGACTGGCTGCTTTACTTCTTTGATCTCCAGGTAAGTTTTATTTGTTAGAGCACAAACAAAATATCACTACAGGGTGGGTATTTTTTTTGGCTCATCTATTATTAATGTATTAGCATAGGTAAAGATTTAAACTAGATATTTAACTCTACTCACCTAAAAGTAGGAAAAAAATTGCAGAAATTATGTATGATATACTCAGATATCCCAATCTAGAGATTTATCTTCCCAATCTAGAGATTTTGAGGGAGCCATAGATGTAATGTGCGTGTTGATATATTTCACTAATATTCATTATGATTTGCAGAGATATACTGTACTTCAAAATGTATAAAATCCAGGATTCTGTTATGACAGAAATTCTTCTGCCACCTATTTATGGAAGGTGAGAGTAAATACTGGGAATAAACATCTAAATCTCATTATGTTTGCCTGTGGATGGATTGAATATAAAGGTAGTGACGGTTCCTTGGATATTATGGATGCTTATAACAACCATATCAACCAAACAAAATCTCAGTGTGAAGAGTCAAGCTCTAAAATGGCCTCTCCTTTCTGTGTAAGCAGTTGTGGAGCATTTTCTGCTTCCTACTTTGGATGAATAGCTTCCCAGTGGCACCGATGCAAGGACCTGATTTCTTCCAGAACTCAAGAAAATTAATCAAAGGTGTAAATTTCCAGAAGCCACCCTGATTTTTAAGCTTAAGTGGATAATTTTGTTAACTGTTCACAATTCCCAATTTCTGCTGGACTAACTCTGCTTTCCAATGAAAAAGCAGGGGTTTGCAATGTATAAAACAACCAAAGGGTTGGCAATGCCCGTTTACTGCAGAGCTACTTTGCCTACAAGAACTTGATAATATGTGCAGAGAATGTCGTATTTGGATGAGTGACAGCTGGACATTAGCAGTCTCAGTCTCCCTTCTCCTCTCCTCTCCTCACCTTTGCTCTCCAGCTCTCTTCTTACCTTCACTCACAAATTAGCAAGTCTTCAACTAAAGTCCCAACTCAGTGCTTGTCAGTTCTGAGTCACACATTCATACTTTAGCACCTCCAATTAGATGCAGCTGTTTTCTCCACCCAAATTTAGAAAAGAATAAGAGAAAAGGAGAGGGTGGAGATCAGTGTAGCTAATAAATAATAAATGAGAGAATAAGGAGGTTTCTTATTCAATTGAACTGTCTTATATTTTACCTGGTAGTTAGGCAGACTCACCTGCAGGCCTCCCCATGAGAGTCTGATTGTACTAGAGAACATTAAAGATGTGCGCTTTGTGTGGGTGGCTGGCTGCCAAGAGTTCAGTGCTTGGGAAAGGATAAGCTACAAATAGTGTTTCCTGACTGACAGATAGCAGCCCAAGCTGGGGACCACTGGGCACAGATGAGGAGGGACTGGGTAATTATTAGGGTTCATGGAGACTAGCTGATGGCAGTTGTCTTTCCTTGGATACCAATGAGTTGAGGTCCATAATTCTCACTGTACAAACAAGCCCTTTCTCATCCTTCTCCAATTTCTAATATTACAAAAAGGAGTTATGTGGGAACGTATTAAAATACAGATGAATATGCCCCTCTTTATGTGCATAATCCCTTTGTAATTTCTCCTTACTCTCTCGGCTCTTTTTTGCCTCATCTTTCCTCTTTGTACACTTTAACTTATTGACAACATTTATTTAGCTTAGTTCTCTTATCAAACGAAATTGACAGATTTAGTACAGTCCCAATCAAAATTTCCATGACATTCTTCACAGAAATGGAAAAACAAACAAGCAAACAACCTTATAAATTTGTGTGGAACCACAAAAGAACAGCCAAAGAAATCGAGAGCAAAAATAACAATGCTACAGGGCTGCCATGCTAGACTTCAAGCAATATTACAGAGTGATTAAAGCAGTGTGGTATGGACTAAAAAACAAATAAATAGATCAGCAAGGTCAAATAGAAGCCCCAACCATGCATTTTGTTTCTCTGTCTATTGCTGTAATAAAGTACCTTACAAAAGCAACTGAAGGGATAAAGGGCTCGTTCTGCCTCAGGGTTCCTGGTTAGAACCCATCATTGCAGATACGTCATAGGTACGTAAGACAGTTGGTCAGCTGCATTGTATAGCCTTAGGCAGAGAACCAGGCACACAGATGTGTTGATGTGTGGCTCTTGCTTTTTCCAGCCTTATACAGTGCAGAATTCCCTCCCTAAGGAATGATGCCACCCACAGTATAGGGTGTATGTGTGGAGGTCTTCCTTCCTTAATTAATTAAAATAATACCGACAGATGGATCAGAAGCTCATCTCCCAAGTGACTCTAGATTTTTTCCCCAGGTTTATAGTTAGCATAACCCATCACAGTCTACCTACACTTGGTGTTTGTAAATCTTTTAACTCCTGTGTTTCCTACTCACTTTTGATTCTCTTGTTTCTTTTTTCCTTTATTGGTGTCTTCCTCTGCCTAAGTGAAAATATTTGTTGATGTCATATATGGGCAAGTATGGCCAATGATTAGTTCATTTCTGAACAAAAAGATGGAGGAAGACATAAGAAAATGGAAATACCTCCCATTTTCATGGATTGGTAAAATTAATATCTTGAAAACGAGCACCCTACCAAAAGCAATTTATAGATTTAATGCAATCCTCATCAAAATATCCACAATATTCTTTATAGACAGAAGCATCCTAAAGTTCATATGGAACCATAAAAGACTCCAGATAGCCAAAGCAATCCTTAACAAAAAGAACAACCCTGGAGGGATTCCTGTTCCAGATCAAGATCTATTATAGCTATAATATATAGTAAGTTATAGTAATCAGAGCAGCATGAGACAGAAACAAAACAGCCATGCAGAGCAATGGCACAAAAGAGACCCAAGCCTGTAGCACAGCCGTCTGATATTTGGCAAAGATGCCAAAGTGTACACTGGTGAAAAGGTAACATTTTCAATTGATGTTTCTGGGAAAACTGGATGTCCACACATGGAAGAATGAAATTAGACACCTAAATTGCCTGGGGTTTTTTTTTTGTTTTGTTTTGTTTTTTTTTTTTTACTAGCAACTTGGTAAAGAACAGTTATTTCACTAGTTACAAACTTTTGGAAGGTGGAGTTTTCCTTTTGTTGTGTTCAAAGATAAATTCAGTTTATGATTGGCTGGTTTACAAAAACAGAAGTCAAGAAGCTGGAGGTTAACAATGAAGAAATAGTTTTCTGTGCTGTGAATGTGGGAACAGAGAGTAATTAGCTGAGCTGCAGAAAGGGCACAGTTAGCTATAAAGGAGGCTGGAGAGGATAAGTTCAGCGAGGAAATCAAAGGATGAGGCTAAACCTCAAAAGGAACTACATTTCTAGGCCAATGGAAAAATGGGATGTGGAACGAGACGACAAATGTTAGAGGAGCCAGTGTGTTATAATCACCCTTATTTAGTGAATGAATAAATGGAACAAAACACGAGAAACATTGATTTACTGAAGAACAGAGTCACTTAGACATATAAGAAAAAGAAATACACTCATCTGGCTTCCAGCTTTCCCTCTTGTTTCCCAATATTTATGGAAATTAAAGAAGTTCATCTATGTGAGTCTGCTTTTCTACTTATAAGATGAGGATGATGCCTCTTTACTCCATCAAATTTAACAAGGTGGAAATTCCAAACCATCGTGCGTTGCAGCAATCCCATGCAATGTGCTACTGGAGAATATTGTCAGCAGGGCGTGATTCTTGCCGCTGACAAATTCAGTTTGGAATGCTGGCCCTAGGTACAGTGACTGTGACTGTTTGAGCTAGAACATCTCTGCGATGTATTAGGGAATAGAGATAATGTTTACCTCTCTTTTGATTTGTAAGAAACAGCTGAAATGATGTAGAATGTAAAATACACATTAGGTCATCTATTCTGTTTCTGCTTTCTGCTATAAATGCTGTTGTCTAAAAGCTATGGCTTTATGTTTCTTTGTGAAATTTCTTGCTTCTCCTGTTTATCTTGTTACTACTTGTATTTATCTTGGAAGACCTTTGTCATGAATATTTCTGTAGTGAGGATACTTTTTTGAATTAGTATTTCTCTAGAATTTTCTCAGAAAGTCAATGCAAAGTATACTTTGTAAGATAAGTTTTTTCTGGTTTGCTCTTGGTAACCGAAGTTAGGAAGTTACATCAGTTAAGAGCTTCTAGGCACCAATAATTTATGAGCTATCTGATATTCAGAGCTCAAGAACCAAGGTGAAGGGTTTTAGAATTATACACTGTTGTAACAACATGTGACTATCCAGGCTAACTTAATGCGAATTCCTCCTTTGGCTTTGCTCCACACTTGAAGTAAGTCTTATCTCTTTGAAGCATAAATATCATCAGTTGAGAATATTACTTAAATCACACTCGTAAACTTTGTGAAGCATAGGTAATATCTAGTTATTAGCCATTGTTACAATACAGTGTAAGTATGTATTTTATACTTTTTTGAGGTTTAAATGAATGCTTGGTGAGAGCAGCTTTGCTTTTTACTTAGCATGTAAATGAGTGCAAAAATTTACTTAAATAGTAATTGCTAGTTTCTGCTTCTCACCGGTTGTTGCGATAGTACAATATTTTCTGATTGACATTTTGCTTTTGCCTGTTTTCCACACATATATTCTATCATTTTTTCTATTAATTCACAGTGACAGAAATCTTGTCCATATATTGATACTTAATGATCTTACTTGGATACATGAATTAATTATTTTTTTTGAGCCTGGGTTGCCTTATTCTTTCTGCCTCAACCTCCCAAGTGCTGGATGCTATTAAAATATCTTTAATAATATATGACATTAGCTGTTTGGAGCTTGAGCTCTTTCTCTTTGTATGTATGTATGTAAACATGTATTATTGTGTGTGTATATGTATGTGTCCATTTTTAGGTCATATGTCGACCTTGGGTGGTGTTCCTCAGAAAGCATTTATCTTGTGTTCTCTCTCTCTCTCTCTCTCTCTCTCTCTCTCTCTCTCTCTCTCTCTCTCTCTCTCTCTCTCTCTCTCTCTCTGGTGTGTGGGTGGGTGGGGCGTCTGTGTGTGCATGGAGGTGACTTCCTCTGTCTGTTCCCACAGTATTTTGAAGACAGGGGTCTTGTTGAGCTTGAGACTTGCTTTGGGTAGCCTGGCTTGTCAGGGAGCCCACGCCTTTGCCGCGGGCCACTGCGCACCCACCGTGTCACACATCGCTTCTACATAGGTGCTGGGGCTCTGACTCAGGGCCTGCGCCTGTACTTTAACAAGTGCTTTAACCTGAGCCTCGTCCCCTCCTCCTCCCCCTGTATCTCTCTACATGTCCTTCCAATTTCCATTTCAACTTTTTTTTTTTTCTTTGAGATGGGGTCTCTCTCTGGGACCTAGCTTACCTGATTAGTGAGCCCCAGAGGCCTTCTGTCTGCACCTCCCTACTTCTGAGATAACAGCCGTGTGCCACCACACCTAGCTTTTGTGTGGGTGCCGGGGTTAGTAAACTCAGGTCTCCCTGCTTGCACAGCAGGAACTTCACCAATTGCACTGTCTCCCCAACCACTTGGGAACAGTTTCTCGTCTGTCAGATAAGGATAATACCTGTACTTCAGCTTTCCTGCAGTAGTGAGGCCTCAAGCATGCGCACTGTCGTTGGGAACATTGCGTGGACAGATGCTGACAGAAAGAATGATTGTGAGCAGTTGTCAAAAGGGTACATCTCTTGAACCTTTTCTGGTTCCTTTGATCTGTGTGCTATGAGGCTTGTATTTGGAGGACCTGTGTGATCTTTCTAAGTAGACTCAACATTTTCTTCAGTATCATCTTCATTATCGTTTCAAGTCTTCCTTGGAAACCTATCTGCACACATTAACTGAGGGTCAGAAGGGAAAAATGGGATGTTAAGAAAACTATAGGCCGGGCGGTGGTGGCGCACGCCTTTAATCCCAGCACTCGGGAGGCAGAGCCAGGCGGATCTCTGTGAGTTCGAGGCCAGCCTGGGCTACCAAGTGAGTTCTAGGAAAGGCGCAAAGCTACACAGAGAAACCCTGTCTCGAAAAAACAAAACAAAAACAAAAACAAAAACAAAAAAAAAAAGAAAGAAAGAAAACTATAGCACACTTTCTTCAGGAGAGCCTGCTCCTTCAGACTGTATCCATTGTCTTTCTTTGTGGTTCTGGGGTGGGTTGACGTTCATAGATTTCTCTGTGAAAAATCATTTCATTTCATTTATCCATTTCTTTATTATTTCCCTAATTCCATTAAGATTTCTTTGCAGATTTTTGAGCCTTTTTGGGATCTGCTAGAAGACATATTTGTGGTTTACCTAGTCCAGCCAAGATTATTACCATGTAAAGTCTGTTCAGTGTAGACTACATTCTTCATTATCAGGCATACTCAAGGGCTGGACATGGCAATATATTCTGAAGTAAATTGAAGCAAAGACAAAGTTTGTGTTTGTGCCTATAGTAGAACAATGCAACTTGCCTTTGATGTTGTTTACCAGGAATCTTTTTGAGCCCACAAGATGGCAGTATTACTTCATAAAGGTAAACAAACTAATGAAGTGCTTGGTTTTTCAGAACAAATAAAGGAAGCATCTGACTGTAGTGCAAGACTCATGGTCCTTGATGGAGTGTGGAAGGCAGTGTGGGAAGCAAGAGGGCCTGGGGAGGAAATCACTCACGTGATAAGTCATGAAGTTACAATAGTAACCATGCCATGTGATGTGCTAGCTTTCATGTTTGCTTACCTTTAAATTCATAAGAAAGGTAAACATGAAATAAACAAATTCTGGAATGTGCTTTGTCTGCTACATGTTCAGTCCAGTATTCTAGACATTCACATCTGTATCATTAGCCTGATGGATCCCAAGTATGGAAACACCATTAGCTCATCTCAGTTATAGAGGAGGTAATACATTTCAGAAAGAGGTTTACAAGCTAAAATGAGAAATTGGTCTTCCAAGGTTATCAATCAAACTGGGCTGTCAATCCCAAGTTACTGCAAATACCAATTGGTTGTTTTTGTATCAATAAGTTTCTGTATAGATCATATTTATGTAGAGATTATAAAACTCATATCTCTCATGATTGAAGCTATAAATTTAGTGCTATAGAGATAAAGGGAGTTATCATTCATTATTCCTCTTCTACATACTGCTAATAAAACTGCTGTCTTTTTTTAAAAACTTTTTAATAGTTTAAGAACTTTACTTAGTCCTTCCAAATAAATTTTCTAACAAGTTATTTCAAATTCAGTCCCTAGCTTCTCTCGCAATTAAATACTCATAAAAATAATTCATTGTGAATGAAACAGTTACTATAGTAGTTGTTGTTTTTCAAACAATTACTGCATCTACATGTACCTTAATAAGAAATATGTACTCTTACTAGTACATTCAGCATCGTTAATTTTGTGCAATAGACGCTGTGATTTAGGCAAATCCTCTTAATTTCTAGTTCTTCTATTTGCTTCTATACCATTGTTATCAGAGATAATTCTCATAGCTCCATTTTAGCTATGAGACTGGGATTTAGAATGGTAGTAACATGTAAAGCATCTGATTTCCAATGCTCCTTAACCATTGGTGAACTATTTAAGACTGGGTGGTTTATCGTACTTTATGTTATGCAGTTTGATTTTGGTTTTACTCTGTCATGAATAGAGAAAAATAGTATAAATTAGTATGGTTTTTGGCATAGTAATGAGTATCTTCTTTGGAGGGATATTTTTGTGGCAGACTAATTTATTTATGTAGACTAATTAGAGGAGGTTTGGTGTTTGTTTCATACTCTGATACCACGCCCTTTTGGTGTATCAGTAATTAAAAGGCTTTTCATGAAATTGAGGGAGTACAGATTAAAATTATTCAGTGTTAAAATCGTTTAATCACTGTAATAATTTCGAGTAACATTGCTCTGTTACATTGGGCCTTAGTGTAAGATTTGTAGCGCTTAATATCACACCAGCAGTTGTCCACTTGAGTTTGTTACACAGACATAAAAGTAAATATTATGAAGCTGGTATGAATTTAAAAGAATGTACTCAGCATAAATAGAAAAGTGTGTTTTTCTGGAAATTTTATCATCCCATCATGCTTTTTTTAGTTGGATTTTTGAGACGTTGTTCTATACTTGGAATGGGTTAGTGCCGAGGTAGTCCAGGCTCTTGTATTCATTTCTAAGGAGGTAGGCAATAGGCCAGCAACAGTGACTTGGAGTCAGTTTTTCATTCAGCTTATGCTCCAAGCTATTCTTTCTCTCCTGAAGATGCTGCCGTTATTGGCTCTAGTGTCTGCAGAAGACAAAGTAATGAAGGAAAGTGACAAGGTCATTGAGGTAGAAAGGGAGAAGCTTGCAAGAATAGAGGAGGGGAGGGTCTTTCCGTCTTAGTTGAACACGACCCCTTGCCCCCGTCCTTGATGCTGGTAGTTCTGTGGATGCAGTCACAGCACTGGGAGAGTCAGAGCCCACAGCTGACTTTTCTTAGGGCTTCCAAAGACTCCTGTTGATGAGTTTAAATGCAGAAGGAGGAGGATGCAGCCCTTCTTACTACAGAAACATATGGGACCTTTGGAGAAGATTAACTACAGAATCCAAACAGTCTACCACATCTGTTAGCACCTGAATTTGAATTAGAACAAGGAATTAGCATCAGAAGGTACAGAAAAAGGGAAATTTATAGAGAACAGTAAAGATGAAAAGATGTCTTTGAAAAAAATATCACCCCCCCAAAAAATTACAAAGGGAAGCAGAAAATTCTTTAAAAGAGCTTTGATATAGCTATTTAGGTTAGTACAGAAGCACATTCTATGAATGTATATGACCTTTTGTTTTCAAATACTATCTTACTTTATACAAATAGAAGACTATTATTTGCATAAAAGATTGAGATACAGCAGGTTAGCTTTGGCGGTCACAGCTACCTTCTAAGATGTTTCTTGGTTAAATGAAAATACGAAGAAGAACTTGTTACTTTTGTTTTCCTACAGCATTTGAAAATAGGAAATAATATTTTAAGTTAATTTTTTAAATCTAACACTTGATCAACAAAGTGTATTTACTTGTAAATATTTTACTTACAGCATTTTCATTAATCATAAGAATGTGAATTTTGGAGACAATAAAATTTTATAATTTGTCTTGGGTCACATTGCCAGGTCATAATATCATATAGTGGTGGTATTGTACTTTTTATCAGAATATTTTTATATAAGGATATAAAACTGGTTAAATTGTAGAGTTTTTTTTAACATGGTAACATAAAAACTCAAAATGGACAGATAAAGTCAAATAGAGATTTAATATCTTTCTGAAGTCTAATTAAAAATACAGAGCTACTGGCATCTGAATTTCCTTGATTTTTGGTTTGGAGCCTTATTCTGGAAATATTGGGGACAAGTAAATGAAGAAAAAATATCAAAATTGATGAGTTTACTGCAGAGTGTGAAGAACCAGAGTAAATTAGAATTCCACTCACTAAGTGCCTTAGAGCTTATTCCACCTGACTCATCAAATGAAAAATTCATCAATTAATCCTCTGACAATAACGATATATACATAAAAATCAATCTGGAATTGATTTTTTTTTTTTTTTAGTTCGAGCATGAAAACCAAGCTCTGGCTTATACATAATGTGAAATTTCTCTTCATTTCGACTGTATTATTGAGTATAACAGCTGAAGTGTTCATATAATTATTTGTTCTGAGTCAACTACAAAAGTGAGATTGTTTGAGAAAGAGTATATGTGCTAGGGAGGTGCTCCAAAGCATAGTCTCTTTGAGCTGATCCAGTTGTCAGATGCATGTAAGAATACAGCTGAGGGGATCCCAAGAAGGCAGCCAATAGCCAGGAAGCCCGGTCCCTGAGCCCTGATGGGAGACCACCCAAGACAGTTAGCAGTGAGCTGAGGTCTAAGGAAGATCAAAGACAGAGGAGAGGAACATACAGTAACTCGGATCCCAGATGCGGATTAGAAAGAGCATTGTTAGAGATGTGATTTCTATGAAGGGGGGAGAGGGGGAGGGGAGAGAGAGATAGAGAGAGAGGGAGAGAGTGTGAATATGTACAAATATTTCAGAAAACAAAAATTCAAATTCCCTTTTTAATCTGGATCCCATCACAGATTCAGAAGAAACCTTGCTTCAAGTGTATGTCTAGTGGTAAAATTTCTAACATAAAGTCTGCATGAAAACATATATATATATGTATATATTTTTTCTCCCAAATAATCTAAGCCAAATGGTAATGGTTTTGTTTTGATTTAATTAAGGAAATCATAACAAAATGGTTTCAGATATTTAACTACAAAGGAAAAAAATTCGGTGGATCAAATTTAAATTGACAGCATTCCAAGATGTCCCTCCCTAGTTCCCAAGCCTACATTTTACTGCTTCTGGGTTCTTAATTAGCATATCAGAGATTCCACTTGGAATTTTATCAGACTGTGTCAGGAAGTTCTCTGTGTTCCTGTTGCCAGTTTAATATTGTTCTAGATGCTGTAAGTCAGCGTTCAGCAGATAGGTATTCTTCCAGAGTGCAGTAATGTGAACCCGTGAGAGGATCCTGGGCAAGTGTGGAGCCAGAGGCCTCTGTCAGCATTACTTATCTCACGTATAGTCAATTTTGATGGCTCTCTTCTGAATGTGAATTCAGAATTGTAGAAAACGAGCATTAAACTGTTTTTATATTTTATAGGTGTTCGAAAAAAGCTGAATACATGTGATTCTGAAGCTATTAGAATTTTCCCTCTGTCACAATAGCAATAAGAAAATTACAATAGAAATGTCTTACAGAGAGCACAGCATATGAAATAATGTGTCTCCCACGTAGTTTAAAGTGTTATCTGTATTTTAGGTCTCTTTCTTTTCATATGCCTTGACAATTATGATTGCCTGATTAAAGAAGGAGCTTTTTGCGAGGTATATGTCACAATACCAAATACTTATCTGAAAAGTATGTACAATATTCTGTTTCTGGGTAGGTCAGAGAGTCTGTGAAGACTAAAATGGGATAAGATGTATTGTTAAAATCTTTTGTTATTCAAATATTTGTGGCTCTTTTTTGTTTCTTGCTCTCATCTTTAAGCAATCAGAAAAGATGCATCTAAGTAATATATCCAACAAAATTCTTTCTACATTAGCTTAACACATTTGATGTTCCCTAATTATTTTTCTGAACAATTTAGAAACAGACTGTAAAACAACATATATTACTGGATTTTAAAGAAACACTGATCTGTGCATTTTTGCAGATTTCTGTTCTTTTGTATTTGGTGTGTTTTCATAGTCTGGAAGGATTATATAGTTATATAATTGCCATTCCTGCGAAATTATGCTTTGTCACAAAGCAGATAATAAAGAACAACTTGTTAGTTTTGTCTGTGTTAAGTTATTTTCTGCTGTGTGTGTCTGCTGTTATTACATCATCCGGTGTTGTTGAGATAGCTGTTAGGAATGAAATCACTGCTTAGTGGCTACTTATGGAATACTCACAGCCGAATTAGCTGAAAGCTGTATCACTGTAAATGATACCTAAAAGCAAAGAATCAAGGTTTCTTGCGGTTTGTATAGCTAATATGCATTCTTTTTTATAGAACCATTTTTTTAATCACATTAGATTTGAATAGCTGAGAATTAGTCATTTTGTTCATTATAGATAATTATATTCCTTTGGAAAAATTTAAATGCCATTTTTTGAGACTTAAAAAAGTTCCATAGGTAATTATTTGCTTAAAAAAGAATTACATTGATTTTATTCTTTGTTCTGTATTTTATCTTAGGCAGGGAAGGCTGTTTTATCTTTCACTATTCCACAATTACCTTTAATACTCTATGTATATGTCTGTCTGCCTGCCTATCTGTCTGTCTATCTATCTATCTATCTATCTATCTATCTATCTATCTATCTATCTATCTATCTATCTATCGAAACTGAAAATGATCATTCATACATTTGGAGTAGTATAAGACTATCATATCTCCAGGAATTTTCATTTGCATCCTCCTTACAATTTTTTGATGATGATTAATTTCTGGACCACAGTGCATAGAAGAGATTGTGGACAACTCAAGGTTTATTTTGGATTTGAGCACAAGAACTAGGAACCATTATTTCAATAGTCTTAGAATGAGACTTGTGTAGAGAATCAATAATTTAGGGTTTTCAATTTTTAAGAGTATTTGTTTTTTCCTTTGTTCTCATTCATTCAAAATATGAAAAAAACAGATAATTACATTTTTACTGTGATTTAATGAAGCTCTTAGTTAAAAATTGACTTTTTCTATGTGGTTTGGCACTATCGTTTAACATCACAGGTTGATGCTCTCCACTGCAGTGGCATGTTAGCAAGGAGACACTAGCTGGTCCAGGGAACTCTCTCTGACATATTATTTCCTGAGATATCACTCATGATGTTTTGCAGAATTCACTTGTCTTAGTATAGACTCAAAGTTATGTTTGAAATTTTGAAGACATGCTTGTTATTTATAAGTTTTCTAATAAAATAGCTCATTTTTATTAATACTTATCAAAAATCTCTTACTAAAATTTAAATTTTTAACTCAGAAATTCAAGGTGTTCTGTTCATTCCAGAAGCATTCTCAAAGGATACTTTTCTCAGCTTTTAACACTTTTTATTAACTTAAAGTTTTGAAAGACATCAGGGAAGTTGGTATTTTGAAACACAATTCTGTAGTGCAAAGAAACTTATTTTAAGAGAGAGAGCCCTTCACACTCATTAGAATTCTTTTACTTTTGTTCTCATCATCTCTGCATAAAACAGAATTTGTCTGTTATGTGTTGCCATCCTATTATTACTCTTCGAGAGGAAATAACTTGAGAACATTACATTAAATCTTATAGGATCAACTATAGTATGTTTAGACACAGCGTGCTGACCAGGGCTTTGGTAGCAGCTCAGCAGCAGTTTAGAAATTCTGCAGTTCACTTAAGGCTAGCAAAGTACAAACACCTCTATATTATGACTTCGTTTGATTAAGTAATGCCTGTTTTTAAACAGAAATTTAATTTTCTTGAAATGAGATCTACACCTCATCTTAATGATAATCATATACTTTATAACTTAAAAGGTACTTTGGATTCATTTCCTAACATCTTCATTATAGACTAATACTTCATGTTTGAAAAATGTCTATAAAAACAGTGTGAGAGCTAAGTTCTCTGTCAAGACAGTAACAGGAGTTCATATTCTTATACAGTTCTAAAGTCTTCATTAATTATGTTCCTGCAAACATTTATTGAGTATTTTATATATACATAGAGTGCTTCCAGAATCCACATAAACAATTTCAAATTTTGATTTATATTAATATCATAATGATAGTAACTCATTTATTGAGGGATGTTTCTGAAATATTAATGTATGATTAGCATGTCAATTTTTTGCTTTTCCAAAAAGTATTCTGAATTTTATTATCTTTCAATATTTTATCATACTAAAGAAGCAATGCTTGAGTGATCAAGTACTAACCTAAAAAATTACAGTGTGCATTTAAAATTGATAGTAATACTTTATCTTTTCTGGTTAGGAGAAATGTTGTTAAAAGAAAGTATAAGCTGCTTCCCTTCTAACACAGTTAGCAGGTTTTAATGTTACATTTAAAGTGGTATAAAAGCAATTTTCCATTTAAAACAGTCTAACATTGTTTTGACTTTCTTTTCGTGTCAAGACATGTTCAAACTGAAGGTAATATTCTGTCATAAATAGCAGTGTTTTATCTATAAAATGGTAAATGATTCCATTTATATAGTTTTAAAATTATGGGAGTCTGTACTCTGTATCCATAGCCACCAAACTCCATTGTCTACTTACAGGTGATATAGCTTCAGAGAAAAGGTAGAGTATGTCAGGTATTTTGCTACAGTAGCTGAAAAGTTTGAGAATTGCATTTAAGGGATGTAAATATAAACATTAATATGTGAAGTAGAGTCTTTATGAATAAGTGAGTGAAATGACTTAAAACTGTATCATTTTCTCCTTAAGGTTTTTTTTAAAAGTGTGCACAGTTCTTGGTTTTATGCTGTGACTTAGGATACATCCTGAGTGACAGAATCAAAATTAAGCATGCACTGGGGCTGGGGCATCTCTTATTAGGGGTGCTTTCACAGTGGGGGCTCAGATACAAGAACCTTTTTATGACTCTGGCCCTCACTGACTCTCACAATTCTTGGCAGGGCCAAGATCATATTTTGTTTCTGTATAATACACCCTAGCTCTCTGAACCATACTTTCAATTTGGGCTAGCCTTAGATATATATACATGGGTGTTTTCCTTACACATTTGTCTATACATAACATATAGAGAACGATCAAATGCCCCAAATCTTTTGAAGTAAAACATTGGTGTGCACTAGTATTTGCCAAGGGCCAACAAGAACTGCTGAACATCTGTGCTTTGAAGGACAGGTAGGCATCCTTCTCTTGCCTATTGAAGATACATTTATTTTCTTCCTGAACAAAGTCTGCTCACATTCCTGGCTTTCTGAAGTTCTTTATCTCATCACTTAAGAAACTTGCAAATTTTTTTGGTGTTAGCAGAAGTAGCAGATTATCCTTTCAGTTATTAGAGGCTAAAGCAAATCTTAATATAATTGACGTAATTTTAAGGCACTGAAATTTTAATTCAATATTAGCATGTATAATGGTTTTTCCTGTAATTTTGATATTTTGGCCTCTTATTAGAGTCGAATTTATTTATGTCATCAGCATTTTTACAAAATGTCACTATATATTCTGTGTTACTTGAGGCAAAAAATGCAGCACTTACTATTAACCCCATTTTACAGATGTAGAAACTAAGACTTAAGAGTGTTCATCAGGTTTTCCTAAGGTGGTGTAGATAGTAACAGCAAAGGGAAGGTGGAAGGAGAAGCCAGGGCTTCTCAACCTTATTCATTTCATTCCCTTCACTCACCTCACAGCTGTTTGTGTTTATAATGAAGAAAACTAGTAGTTCTTTATCAGCTTAAAATGAGAAGAAAAGCAGACATGCAAATTTGGTATAGAAATGTTGAATGGGATATTTCTTTTCATGATTTTACCGTGGATGCTGTTTTGATTGGGTGGCAAACACATCTCTTTGAAGAAAGAAATAGGGACATGTAAAGCAGAAGAGTTTTTCCTTGGTGGCTTGCTCCTGTGTCGGCTGATAGTAAAGAATTGATATTTCCTTCTTAGTAGTTTCTCTGAGCATGGGTGACACAGTAAAGGAACGCAGTGCTGCCAGTCTTCCCACAGGCGGCGGAGGGCCAGTGAGGAGTGGCCTTAGGAAAATCACGACACTTTTAAGTGCTGTTTGCTTTTTCTGAAGTGAATTCAGGAACTAATATCGATGCGCTCTATGCTTATTTAGGTAGAGAGAGCTATAATAGAGTGTATATATTTATCATGTTTCATAGCTAAATAAATATGTAATGTTTTGTAGAAGATACATATTAACTCTATTGTGGTCTAGAAGGAAGAAGCTGAGTTTATTTCAGAATAATTTAAAGAAGCAGTGGTGTTATTTTTTAGAAACTAATAGGTCATGCTGTTGGAACTTAAAATGTAACATAATACTAGACTTATGGAAAAGGAAGCCTTTCTATCGAGAGAAATCTCATCTACAGTTTAAGATTACTTAATTGTTCTCAAGTTGATGATCCACCTAACTAGAGTACACTTATTTTTAAATTCGTTTCTGTATATGCTAGACATTTAATTTAAGTTATATTTACATTTTTTAAAAATATCACTACTTTTACTTGTTCTAACATCTCCAACTTTTCCATTTTTCATTAGGTAGAATTTATCTTTGCATATCAGTAACATACATTTGCCAGTATGCCTCTCTGTAAGCTACATTGCCATTCTAGAAGAAATGGAGACTGGGACCTGTAACCGACTATTTCCTTTCTGCTTAGTAGGTCCCTTTGTGAACTTATAAGTCACCTTTCATGGTCATCATCACTTCCTTTCTGATATGCTGCTTCCTTTTTACATCATGGAGTCATTGTGTGTTGGTATGTGGGGATGTATGTATTGCAAAGGTCAGGAGTGAAAAGACTTTCTATTGTATTCTTCATGCTGTCATACTCCAAAATAGATACTTGAATTTAGTGGTCACATAGTACTTCCCTTCCATAGAGTTTGAACAGAGACCTGTGGGACAGAACCTGCATGAAGATTCCAGAAATAAAATGCAATGAGGTATGGTGATGCATACATATAATCCAACTCTTAGGAGGCTGAAGCAGGAGAATATAGAGTTCTTTGCCAGCCTAGCTACATAATGAGAGCTTGTCTTGAATTAAACCAAACCAAACCAAACCAAACCAATGAATAAATACCAAGGAACTAATGTGTCTTAAGTGGCATAATATTAACTGAAACTAGAATTAAGAGTCAAATAAGATTTTGTCCTTTCATTTATTTTTATTCTCTTACATGGTATATTTATTAGGCCTGTGTATCTGTCTAAGCCTTCCCCATTTGAGAGGTTTATTCTTTCATAACAGGGCTGTTAGGAATTTACCTGCATGTACATGGTTTTCTGCATGAGGTCCATAAATGCTCTTCTCTACTTTTAGAAACATGCCCAAATTTTTTGCTTTGCAATCTCAGATTTTCCATTTCTTCTATTTTTTTTTTGTTTTGTCTTTTTTTTTTTTATTATTATTCTTGAGAAAGAGAGTCTCATTATGTCTCCCTGACTGGCCTCAGACTTACAGAGATTTTCCTGCCTCTACCTCTGGAGTACTGTGTTCAAAGGTGTGTGCCACAGTGCCCAACCATCTTTTCTGTCTCTCACTGAGTTTGAGGTAAAGGATAAATTTGGAGAATAAAGATTCTTTCTCATATATATCTGCAGAAAACAGTGCATTTTCAACTGTCTAGACTACATATACAATCCACAATCCATTCATTTTTATGTTTTAAGAAGAAAATATATTTGTTTTAACTTTACAAAGAAGCTTTTTTTAAACATTCTTGTTTCTATGTTTTAAAAACTGATATATTTAATTTTCAAACTTTTTAAACTTTCTGTCTCGTGTGTGTGTGTGTGTGTGTGTGTGTGTGTGTGTGTGTGAGAGAGAGAGAGAGAGAGAGAGAGAGAGAGAGAGAGAGAGAGAGAGAGAGAGAGAGAGAGAATGTGGTAAATGAACACAACTGGAATGCTTTTGGGGGCCGGTATTCATCCTCAGTCCTTTTTACCTTGTTTGTGATAGGGTTTCTTGCTTGCCACTGCATATATGCATATACCAGGCTAGCTCATCTCTGAGCTCGTGGAGATTTTCCTGTCTCTGCCTTTCTTCTTGCCTTGGGAGTGCTAGACTTTCAAAGGACACTCAGTGATACTGGCTTCTGGGGATCTGAACTCAGGTCTCAGGCTTAGAGCAAGCACTCTATCCACAGAGCAGTCTCCACACCCAGCTCATAAACTTTAGAACTCTGTCTGGCCTCCCATCTCCTCCCCTCCTCTCCCCTCCCCTCTCCTCTTCTCTGCCCCCACATTCTTGGGATAAAATTCAGGGTCTTTTATGTCCTAGGAAAGCACTGCCTACTGAGCTACATCCCTCATCCTTATTCCTGAATTTTAGTTATTCTTTCTCTATGGTGTCCAAGGAACAACTCTAAAATATTTTATAGAATTCATGCATTCCACTGCAGAGTACTTAACCAGAAAAGATAATTTTCATTAACTGTTTTCCTGAGAACACAGGAGAAGTTTCTTCTCAGTTGAAGGAAGTCTCCTTAAAATATACCGAGTGTGGCCAGCATCATTAATTGAAACATAAAACATGTTCCCCAGCAGGCAATCATTTTAGAGAATACTTTTTCCTTACATGGTACCTGATACACACATACAGTCTATAAGTTACCCTTAGCCTTGACAAAGGAATGTATATAACACTTATCAACTAGTATTTCCATTAGCTACTTGGTCAAGTCAGGTCTTCACCTACACATATTCTTTTCTTGCTTCTTGAAGCACTTCAGTCTTGGTCAGGAGCTACATGTTTTTAAAATGTTTCTGCCTGTGCCTTCCCATATTCTGACCACTTTTTCTGAAGTCACTTACTCAAAAGTCAAATATTACATGTTTTCTGTTATGTGAAATCTAGCCATACACACACACACACACACACACACACACACACACACACACACACACACACACATTACACAAAGCAGAAGAGGATTTTTTGGGTCAAGGAAGGAAGCCAGTGAACACTGGGAGACAGATAAAAAAAAGTAATGAGGAAGTGAATATGATCAAAATACAATTATACACTTGAATAAAATGTTATAATGAGGCTTATTTTTCCACTAAAAAGTTGATAATAAACTTACCAAGAAAGTCCTTCCCGAAAAGGCAGTAAGGACAGAGCGGAGTCTGTAAGGGCTGCAGTGAACTGTGTCACTGGGAGGAGTGATTCAGTGTGCTTTCCAACCTTTGTTTTAACGATACCGACTTTACGTGTGAAGCTTTTGCTTCGCAAAATTTGCTGTGTCACTAAAAATACATGTACTAGAAGTACAGTATTGTCCATTTGGCTGCCAGTAGTACATTTGATCATTTGACTCCTGATTATTCAATATACCATGAATGGTTCAACTTCATTCTGTATCAATTTTCAGCTGAAAACCAGCAGCTTGGCCTAGTTTTTGTTGAAAAAAAAAATCATACCAGAGAATTAACTAGTTTTAGTTGGCAATTTTTGAGAAAACACATAATTATTTGGGTTTCTGTCATGTGTTGTTGTTTTGGTGGGTATGTATTTTAGTTCTCATAACTGTCTAGTTGTTTTAATTTATAAAATATTTTTAATTCGTTATTTTTATTGATATCTACCAAAAGAGAATACTGGCTACTTTATCAGCTTTAGTTGAAAATTTTACTTCAGTGATCATGTAAGAATCTTTTGCTCCCAGGTGTCTACAGTTAAAATACAGAGATGTGGACAAAATATCCCAATCCTTTGTGGACCAGTTCATAAAACAGGAAATTACTCAAATATATAGATATCCTTTCTCATTTGTAAGGGAAAATCTGTATGTGAACACTTATCAGAATTGCTTAAGTTTACTTTGAACATGTTTGTTATAATTTGTGAGTTGTTGTATAGCCCAACTTGTATTATTAACATACTCTGAAAGAGAGTTGACTCATGGTGAATGGCCATAGGAATAATAGGGGCAGGTGTATGATATGTGGTGGTGTGACATTTGCAAGATTGGGCATGTGGTAAAGCTGACACTTGAAGTGTGCCAGGTAATGGCTCTTCTTAGTACCTGTGGTAATGCTGTACTGAGGAGTCTTTGTGTGTGTTGAGGCGGTAAATGATCGTACATTTAGGGCTACTCCTCCAAACCACAGCTAAAAGAAACACTGATCTTTTCATGAAGTGACATCTGAAACTCTTAAGTAATCTGCTCCTCTCCTGATGCTGCTTCCTCCCCCCGTTTCTCAACAGACTTTGCAGAATATATTTAGATTTTAAACTCCTAGCCTTCCATTCTTTTTATGGCCTATGTAGGCTGTCAACAAACCTCTTGTACACAAATTCTGCTCTAATTTGATATGGGAAAGCATGTAACCATGGAAACGTTCTTTGTACCCTATCTCAAGCCCTGGCTGCTGTATTTACCCTTTATAGAATAGAACAAATAATCTACATACTTACTATTCAACTTTTTTTTTTTTTACTAATTCCCAGTTAAATAAAAAATATATGACTAAAATACTTCTTCACAACAGTAATGTTTTAACCAAGCAACTGTTACTATTATGATTTTATTTAGATTTAAAAAATAAATACCATTTAGCATAGCCTTTCTTTTACCATAGTAATTACCTTTGTGGCATATAGGAATAGTTTTGACAGAGATTTACTTAGAATATTCTGTCATGGAATAAAATAGAAGCATCTATAAAAGAGTAAGTATTTTATTGAGTTTCTAATATATGTTATACTATGATAAGTACATGCATATCTCTTATATTGATTACCTTATCTACTACATTTAAAGTTCTGCTGATTGTGATCCTTCATTTTTCTATGAAATACTTCCCAAACTCATTTTCCAACCTTGTTTTAGGCTTGTTCAAGTTAAGATTGAAACACTCTTAACTAATTTTGTTAATTCTTTGTATTTTCTTTCTTCGAGTATCATTAACTCCCAGTATGCAAGAGCTCCTAGTATCTTTAATTTGCTCATCCTAGTGTTTCACGTGCTAATAACTGCTCCCTGGAAGCAGCAAGCAAGTCCTGCTGTTTTCAGAGATGTACCAAAGGTTTATATATCAGTGGTTCTCAACCCGTGGGTCATGACTCCAGGGAAGTCTGACGACCCTTTCACAGGGGTCATTTAAGATCATGGGAAAACATAGATATTTACATTATGATTCATAATAATAGCAAAATTACTGTTATGAAGTAGCACAAAAATAATTTTATGGCTGGGGGTCACCACCACATGAGGAACTGTATTAAAAGGTTGCAGCATTAGGGAGGTTGAGAGCCACTGCTGTATATGATCACAAGCTGATCGTGTTTAAGTTAAAGGTCAACTGTCAATCTTCTAATGACTAATACAGTGAATTCCTGCTATGGTCTTTATATTATGCACACTTAACTCCCAGACATTTCAATGAAAGAACTAGGAAGTCTTTGATCATAGATAATGAAATTATATATGTGAAATTCTGGAAGACTATTACAAGTAAAAACTGTATCTTTCAATTTTTTGAGGCAGTATAGAATTTTGTAAGTATATTTATGAACATATTTTGTATAAGCTCTCTCTGAAAGTGCCATACTAATAAGTGGACAGTGTAATTGTTCATGAGGTTTACTGATTGAAGAAATGAAGTCCTTGGATGGCTGTTTTCACAGGGAGCATCCTGCTGTTGTGCTGCGCAGTCATCTTCTCTATGTGTGCTTAGTCAGGACGCCATGAACAACACAAGTGTTTGCCTGACTTTCTCTTCTGCTTTGCGTGTTCATACTTCCAGTCTTCTTGGGTTTCCAAAATCTTGCCTATTCTCTTTTCTAATTCTTTGATTGAGGTTATAATATAACTATCTTTTCTTCCTTCCCTTTTCTCTCTCTAAACCCTTCTTTGTACCATTTTCTGCTTTTTCAAATTCATGCCACTTTTTCACTAATTGTTGTTAGATACATATATGAATATGTATATACATGTATATTCCTAAATATAACCTGCTCAGGTTGTATAATGTACTGCATGTATATTTTCAGAGCTGATCATTTCGTGTTAGATAACCAGTTGGTGTGTTCTTCCCTGAGGAAGACTATTTCTCTCATTTTTGGCATTCCTAAGTTGCCTATAGTTCTTTATGTTGGCTTGAGGCTTCATGGTCTTTCTTGCATCCACTTTGGCATGTCTATTGACGTTGTCCTTGTTCAGCTCACATTAGGCAGTCATGTTGATGAGATGTTATAGGTGTAGCTTCTGACATTAGTAGAAGACATGATCACAGCAAACTCCTTAATCCCCTGACTTTTGCAACCTTTCTGCCCCCTCTTCAACAATTTTCCATGAGCTTTAGGTGTGGAAGATGTAGATGTAATCAACCGTCTTATTAAATAAGAAACACAGAAACAATGTAAAAGAGAAAGCCGAGAGGTCAGAGCTCAGAGCTAAAATCTCACCCTTCCTCCTGCTGTCCCAGCTTCGCGAAAAAAGAGACCTACTTCCTGTCGGTTCGTTTTTTTATAGTATGTTGTTCTGCCTTCTCATTGGTTGTAAACCCAAACACATGACTGCCTCGTCACTGTCTGAATGTACAGCCCCCTAGGTCTTAAAGGCATATGTCTCCAATGCTGACTATATCCCTGAACACACAGAGATCTTATGGGATTAAAGGCGTGTGCCACCACCGCCACACTCTTGCTATGGCTCTAATAGCTCTGACCCTGAACACACAGATATCTATGGAATTAAAGGCGTGTGCCACCACCGCCACACTCTTGCTATGGCTCTAATAGCTCTGACCCCCGGACAACTTTATTTATTAACATACAATCAAAATAATAATTCAGTACAATTAGATTACCACCACAGGAAGATGTTTTATAGATTTATCCACTGGTATTGGGCTACACAATTCTACATTTTGGTTGGTTATATTTTTTTTGTAATGGTTTTTTCCATTGCAAAGAGAAGTTTCTTTGATGAGGTTGGGAATTACATTTATCTGTAGATATGATGACAGATATTTAGAATGCAATAAGCTATTACACTGGTTTAGTAAAGTGGTGGTTGTAGGTTCTCTTCTAAGACCCAAGACTTCATTTCCCCAGCATAGTTAGGTAGGTGTCCAGTTCCAGGCATGATTTCCCCCTTGTTGAGTGTGTCTTAAGTCCAAATAGTGAGCTGCTTGTACAGCCACGGTATGTGCACCACTGTTGCCCCCTCAAGGTTATTATGCCATGTTGGTTCATAGGTATCAAGCTGGGTAGGTCTGTCGGTTTCTTCTCTCTTTCGGAAGCTGCATGGCTCCTAATGGTACGGTGAAATCTAGTCTCTAGTGAGGAGCCTTTCAGGTTCATTCTCGCTCACAGGCCCTACTAGCATTTCTTTTTAATGCATTGGAACACATTTTTAATTTTCTTTTTCATTTATTTTTGGGACAGGGCCTTGAATATCCCAGCCTGGCTTCAACCTCACTATGTAGCCTAGGATAAGCTTGAGTTTCTGATTCCTCTTTTTCTACTTCATGAGTTCTGAGAGTATAGGGAGGTGGTACGATGCCCAGTTTTTGTGGTGCTTGTGATCAACCCAGGGTCTCTCATATGTTGAAAAAGCATTCGCCCAAATTGGCTACATCTCTCATAGACTTTACTATTAAAACCAACTTTTAAGGACAAAATTTAATTGTATTTATTGTTGCTGAGTTTCACTTGTATTTTTACTGCTTTATTTTACTTCGCATCTTGTCAGCATACGTGAATGTTGTTACCTACATTTCTAGGTTTAACATTTGTTATTTCACTCCTTTTTTTTCAATGATTTATGGTATAACCTATTTTTGTTACAGTATGGGTATATACCGCAGTCTTATTTTTAAAGGTGTGCCTTGTTTATCTTTTGTTTTTCACCTTAAACTATATTAGACTTTATCCACACAAAGTGCTTTTGTCAAATTAGAA
This sequence comes from Peromyscus maniculatus bairdii, assembly GCF_049852395.1. Classification (NCBI taxonomy): domain Eukaryota; kingdom Metazoa; phylum Chordata; class Mammalia; order Rodentia; family Cricetidae; genus Peromyscus; species Peromyscus maniculatus. The sequence goes on from NC_134866.1 coordinate 57,820,769, forward strand.
GGCACAAAACAGTATTTTTATTACAAAATAATACTCATCATTGTGTTTCTTTGAAGCTCATTCATATACTGATTCAGAAAATTACTTGATTAATTGATGAATGAATGGATCTATAGCAATGATGTTTATATTGGTTTGTTTTTCAAATCACTAAATATCTATCACCAGCTCCCTAGCATTCATTAAAGTAATCACATTATCCTTTTGTCAATACCTGTATTCTCACTTGAATAGTTTCTTTCTATTAGAGCCAATTCATATATCTAAACAGTATTATTGAATACAGAAAATGTTTCTGCTTAGTCTTTTAAAAGATTTCTTCTTGTATCTGTATATTTCATTAGAAACCGAAAAGGACAAGTCAAGAATTGTACCTACATCATTAAGATTATATTTAGTGGTTCTTTTCTTTTCTTTTTTCTTGTCTTGTCTTGTCTTTTCTTTCTTTTCTTTTCTTTTTTTTTTTTTTTTTTTTGTTTTTTCAAGACAGGGTTTCTCTGTGTAGCTCTGGCTGTCCTGAATCTCGCTCTGTAGACCAGTCTGGCCTCAAACTCACAGAGATCCACCTGGCTCTGCCTCCTGAGTGCTGGGATTAAAGTCATGCGCCGCCACTGCCGCCACCACCACCACCACTGCCGCCACCACCACCACCACTGCCGCCGCCACCCCACAGCTTAGTGGCCCTTTTCTATTCAACCTAGTAATAATAATGTAATGAAATTATCCAAAATCATAGTGTGTGCTGCAGTTCTTGAACTCAAAATGAATCTTGCAGAAGAAGCTGTCATATAACTTTATAGTGATTTCTCAAGGTGTTTGGTTAAACAACTCTGTCCCCTAATTATATCTTTACTTTTTGTTTTTTCCTTCAGTAAAAAGTAAAAGCAAAAGAACTTGGTTGTGTCTGTAGTATGAGCCATCTTCAAATGCAGTCTAGGAAAGCAAGGCTAAACAGTCAAAACACTCCTGTGGGAGTCTGAACCTCACCCTTGCTCCTTCCATGAAGACAAGGGAGTCATCAGGGGACCAAAAGCAGTTTCAGCATCAAGTTTTTCTCCTTCTAGGTAGAGCTTTGCTAAAGAAAAACTGACGGTCCAAATACATCCATCCTTGATGGAAGCTTACATTTTAGCAAGTGGTCCTGTGGGGATGGATTGTTTACAATGAACTGCTTTTTTATTTAAAATGTTTTCTAGGTAATATATTTTGATAAATGTTTACCCAACCACAAACTCCGTCCAGATTCCCTGCACCTCCCTATCCACCCAATTTATTGCTCTCAGTTTAACAAACAAAAATACCACAAAAATCAAAACAAGCAAAAAAATAAAAAAGGAAGCGAAAAAAAGAAAGCCAAAACCAAACCAAACAAAAAGCCCACAGAAGCGACAACAAATCTAGAAGGCCATTTTCTTTTGCCAACTTCCTCTGAAAAGGGGTCTAACCATCGGTGTGGTTGATATACCCAGTGACACTCCATTGGAGAGAATTGATTTTCCCTTTTCTAGCAGGTGTCAACCTTGACTATGGGTGGGACTTTGCATCACTTCTTGAGATCACTTCTCCTGATGCAGAGGGGGCAGAAAGATTGTAGCTTCCGAGGTGGTGGATGACTCCAAGGACAAACCATCTTCCGGATACAACAGGGCTACAGCACCTGTGGACACGAGGTGTGGCAGCTGCACAGTGCCTGCACACGTGCAAGGCAGACAAATGCGCTGCCTTTTTAGCTAATGAATATGGGTATTTCTTTTCCTTTTTTCTTTCTCGGGACAGGGTTTCTCTGTGTAGTTTTGATGCTTGTCCTGGATCTCGCTCTGTACACCAGGCTGGCCTCGAACTCACAGGATCTCCCTGGCTCTGCCTCCTGAGTGTTAAGATTAAAGACATGCACCACTGCTGCCCAACGAATACTGGTATTTCTAATTATACCTTTTAAGATATATCTGACCACTAAGTGACACAGGATCATTACAGAGCCAAAGGGACTACCCGTCTATGTATGCTATGGCATTTAAAAGCAGAACAAATATCATAATTAAAATTAGGAAGCACTTATTACACTGCCCCCCAACAGTATCATATTGATCCCTATTAGTCAGTGTTGGAACCAACAAGAGACTGATCCCAGTTCTCCAACTGTACAGCTGTAAGATAAAGGTAGTTATTAGCAATATCTTTTTCTTGAAGGATTTTAGCAATGATTAAATGATAAAATGCATGCAAAGTGCTTAAAGTGCCAATCATGTGGGCATTCAGTAAGTACAAGCTGTTGTTATTATTTATGAGTTTTCATTCCTGTGCTATGTATTAGGATTCTTCATGGGTATTCAGTGGCTTTCAACATTTTTAGTCATATGTAGTTGAAAGTACTTAAGATAGCTTCCTGTATTGTCTAAGAAGGAAGACTACTAAATGTATCTCTTTGACATTATTTACACTACCTGTAAAGACCATTGTCCATTTACAGCCTTCACACCACTTAGGACATTCATCACTAAGAGATTTACTAGCTAAGGCAAAGTAAGTCCCCAAAAAGAGAAACTGTGGTGGTTTGCATAGGAATGGTCCCCAGAGACTCATGTGTTTGAATGCTTGGCACATAGGGAGTGGTGGGATTAAAAGGTGTCGCCTTGTTGAAGTAGGTGTGGCCTTGTTGGAAGAAGTATGTCGCTGTGGGGTGGGCTTTGAGGTCTTATGTGCTCAAGCCACGCCCAGTGAGATACACAGTCTCTCCTTGCTGTTTGTGGATAAAATGTAGAACTCTCTGCTCTTTCTCTAGCACCATGTCTGCCTGCATGATGCCATGTCCTATTATGACAATAATGGACTAAATCTCTGAAAACATAAGCTAGCCCCAGTTAAATGTTTTCCTTTATAAGAGTTTCCATGGTCATGGTGTCTCTTCACAGCAATAGAAACCCTAACTAAGACAGAAACTAAAACCAAAAACAAAATGGAATATGAAAAAAAAAAAAGAAAAAGAAAAAAGGAGTATGTAAGATGAAAGAAGACATGGGAAAAAAGATCCATATGATGAGCTGCCAAGTACCAAAGGTGAGGTGATGTGTTACACCTAATGGAGACAGTCATGATTACAGTGGCCTGCTTTAATAAGCAATTTTGCACAGACAAAAATATCATAAGGAAAAATGACCCAAAACCACAGTAGTAAAAACAAAGGTATTTACAATAACAAAAGAAGGCATAAATACCTTGTTTTGTCTGTGTATTATTATTATCATTATTATTCCGAGTGAAAAAACTTTCAGGGACAGAGAATGTAGTGTTGTATGTTCAGTATCAGGAGCATGGCTTCAAGTGCTGCTCTCAATCACAGTGCCTTCCAATTACTGCACAAACCCAGAACTTCATTAAACCTGAATCTGAGTCCTAGTGCAGCAAGAAATCGAGGGGACAGGAGTGTTTTTTTTTTTTAATTTCTTTTTTCATTTTGAAGTTATAATGATCAAGGTTCTAAATGCCCATCACATGCCTTACATGTTATATCTATCTATCTATCTATCTATCTATCTATCTATCTATCTATCTATCTATCTATCTATCTCTATCTATCTATCTATCTATCTATCTATCTATCTATCTATCTATCTATCTATCTATCTACCTATCTATCTATCTATCTATCTATCTATCTATCTATCTGCTTTGATTGTCTTTCCTTTACTTGTCTTATAACTAAGACTTTGAATTTACAGTAGTAGTAGAGCATCTGATAGGTGGTTTCTCTTCAGGCAACAAGTGTAAAGCTAGTATCCCACTATATGTGGGTGAGTGCTGAGGATGGGGCTCACACAGTCAAGAGCCTTCTTTACAGGCATGGGAATCTGAATTTAGACCCCCAGCACCGAGTTGTATCTGTAACCACAGTGCTGGTGGTGGGAAACCTCAGGGAAGACAGGCCGATTTCTGGGCTCATTGACAGCAGCCTAACCTAATCAATGAAGAAGATAGTGATAGAAGAAAGACCTCCAACATCCATCCCTGGTCACACATGAGTGTGTGTGTGCATGCATATAGCATACTAACAACTACTTATACCACACATATAATACACACCCAAATCCATACATACATGTATACATACTTATGTTATCAAATGTATGTATGATCCTTCATCTTCTGCCTTAAGTAGCCACCCTGTGAGTAGGTTTCCATAATTCTCAACTACTCTTTTCAGATTGAGAATTATGAGATCAGGAGGGGTAACTGAGCTTATAATCTCAGCATTCAGGGTCCTGAGGTCCTCAGCATTCTGGGGCCACCCTGGTCTTCATACCAGGTCTCTAGTCAGCAAGAACTCATAAGACCTTGCTTAAAAAAGAAAGAAAAGAAAAAAAAAAACCTACTAAAAATTAGTGGGGGATGGGAAGTGTGGGGTGTGCTCCAGCAAGATGGCAGTATTAGTTAGGGTTTTTTGTTGTGAAGAGATGCCATGACCACTGTAACTTTTATAAATAAAAATATTAATTAGAGCTGGCTTCGAGTTCAGAAGTTTAGTCCTCTGTCGTCATGGGAGGAGGCTTGGTGGTGTGCAGGCAGACATGGTGCCAGGGAAGGAGCCAAGTGCTCTGCATCTAGAGCAGTAGGCAGCAGGGGAGAGACCCAGCCACATGGCTAAATATAAATAAGAATTATGGGTTAAGTGTAAGAGCTAGTCAGTAATGAGCCTGAGCTAATGGCCAGGCAGTTATAATTAATACAAGCTTCTGAGTGATTATTTTACAAGTGGCTGTGGGACCATGGGCCGGGCTGGACCGGAGAGAAACTTTCCAGCTACACTCGGCCTAGTTTGAGCATCTAATACTGAAAAGCCTCCCCCAGGTGGCACACTCCCTAACAGGGCCACTACCTATGAGCCTGTGGGGGCCATTTTCATTCTAAGCATCACAATGGTTTAGTTGGTGAAGGTGCTGGCTGAAAAGCCTAATGACTTAAATCCCATCCCTAGGACCCACATGGTGGAAAGAGAGACCCAGGTCCTTGGAAGTGTCCTCTGATCTCTGCATGCATGCTGTGGTGTGCACACACAAATAATTAATAAAATAGTTTGTGTAGAATTTTATGTAATTCTATCTTAACATCAATTAGTCTGTTTGGCCTGTTAATTTATTGAATACAGAAATAAGAGAGATTAGGAAAATGAAAATTACAGATGTGTTTTCTCCTACAAACTGCACCAATTCTTGTTTTTCATCCCTTTTCTGTTTTGCTGTATCTTATCTATGTACCACCTGCAAAAATGCATTTTAACATAGATAAGTGATTAATAAGTATTTATTTTGTAGATTTTACGCATGATATGGCCTGAGTCACAAAAAGCTTAGGGACCAGTTTGCCTTTGAAATGTTTTGTCTTTTTTTTTTTTTTTTACAGGATCTCTTCATGTTGCCCAAGCTGATTCCAAACCTCCAATCCTCCTGCTTTAGAGCCTCCCGAGTATATGTGCTGGGATTATGGATACACACCTCAATGCCAGTTTTAATTGTTTGGTTTTAGTGAAGGCAGTAATTTTTCTTTGAGGGTCTAGTGTATTAAGAGCACTCCTGCCTGTTGATATTTGAGAGGTTACATATTGTGATATATAGTATATTAAAAATAATAACTAATATGCCTTGTTTTTTGTTTGTTTGTAAGTGTTGTTTTCTCTCTTTTTTACACTAAATGAGTTTTTAAGTCTTTCAGTTATGTGAGCTCTGGAAGACTGAAGGTCTGGTGCCCTAAAAACTTTTTGGAATTTTGTTTCTTTGGCATTCTGTAGACTATGAAAGCTAATACTTCTTGATAACTTGTTTAATTGTTGTTGTTTTGCTTTCTAATCAAACAAATGCACAGAGTTTGTATTCAATTCAAGCTGAACATGGATGAGATTGCTCAGGACACTACCTGTTTGCCTCCCTTCTTCTCCTGCATTGAGAATCATAGGTAATTGAGATTCTGTGTTTGCAGACAATGATAAAATTACAAACTCATTGAAATAATAGTTAACATAGTTTAATTTCTCTGTTTCTTAAAATAAATTTATTTTTCTCATGGAATTATTAGAAATATTCCTAGGCACATATATAATTAGGTAGTGTACTTCCTGCTTCTTTCTTGATAATTATGACTACTACTTTTTTGTTTATTATTTTGTTTTTGATTTCTGAGACAAGGTCTTTAGATGTAGCCTTGGCTATCCTAGAATTCATTATGTATAGCAGGCTGGCCTCAGACTCACAGAGATCTGCCTGCTTCTGCTGCATGAGTGCAGTGGTTAAAGGTTTGTGCCACCACACCCACTGTCCACTGTGTTTATGTCATCACCACACCCACTGTCCACTGTTTATGTCACCACACCCACTGTCCACTGTTTGTCATCACACCCACTGTCCACTGTGTTTATGTCATCATCACACCCACTGTCCACTGTTTATGTCACCACCACACCCACTGTCCACTGTTTATGTCACCACACCCATTGTCCACTGTTTATGTCACCATCACACCCACTGTCCACTGTGTTTATGTCATCACACCCACTGTCCACTGTGCTTATATGGTCAGAGGCAACTCTTTGAGGGTATCCATAATTGTCTCTTTCAGTCATCTACTATATCAGACAGACCTCTTATTGAATAGTATTGGTACTATATTTAACAACTTAAAAGTTTCATCCTTTAATATATTGAGAAAAATTATAATGCATCCTGTTTCTGTTATTTTTACAACTTCCTTTTCTATTTTGTGTCAATAGAATGTATAAAGCCACACCCTTTCTCATTTTATTTATTAATAATCTATAAATAAGAAAACCTAAATCCTTTCAAAATTTGAGGTGTGTAGGGTACTTGAAATGTTATTGTCATCCTTCAGCGTTATTGCACCATTTAGTGAGGTCTAGTGCTTCTCCGTGTGTTCCAGGGAGAGAAATGTAAACTAAGTTGCAGAAAGTTATCCTATTTGGTCTGTGGCTTCTGTGACTATACATACTTTTGTGAACGACATTGGTGGTTGTAGTTTTTCATAAAACACATCATATTGTAATTTTTCTAGTTTGTGGATTTTATGTTGTCTTATCTGTGTTGCCATCAAATTACACAAACTGTGTATTTTGGCACAAATATTTAAGTAGACTTTATGCCCTTGATATCAGAGTACATGTATCAATAGTTACTTCGATATTTAGATTTTGGCTTCTAGATCGGTATCAGGTAAACAATTGTGTAGATAACTGACAGTTTGCACTTCTGTAATGCAGAGTGTTTTGGGTTTTGTTCTTCCAAATGCTGCTGCCGCCTTTTTACTCTTCTATTGATATCCACTTGGAAGACTTGGAAAGCAGAAAACATCTCTTACATAGCCATGATCAAAAATGAATGCCTGATGGCCTGAAGGTTGAAATAATTATCTCTGGTGGCCGTGCAGATCTCAGTGTCAAAGCTAAGAACCACAGGGCAGCTGAATTAAAGCATGAAAACTGGCGTGAGCCCAGACAACTGCTTGAGGCTCTTTATTACTGTTTGATACAGCGGCCCTTTGTGGGGAATCTTGTTTTTTTGGTTCGAAAGCAACTGTGTGTGTCTAATCTCACATTTGCCTTCATCATCAATTCCATTCCTGTGATATTTACAAAACTAAGCAACATCACATGTATTTATCCTGATTTTTGAATCGGTGTTTCTGAAGCTTTCTTCTA